>NW_006978270.1:0-1126 GCF_000164805.1 Carlito syrichta | reverse complement strand
GACCCTTCAGATCAGAGGCACCCTAGATTGCAGGGTTCGGGTTCAGACTTTGTCAGTGATTACGCATATGCTCTTGGGCAAATGAGTTGAACTTTCATGTCTTGGTTTCCACTCTTCCAAAAAGGAAAGAGAGCTGGAACCTACATAGTCGGGGTCGCAGTGAGGACTGAATAGCGTCTAAAACTGTGGCAGCTCCTGACTCATGATAATGAGGCTGCCATGATCTCATTCATGCAAAGTACATGATCATGGCACGGAGGTCAAGGTTTCGCTTGCTTCTCCCAGCTTCCAGGGCTGGCCCACATTTTCGGTCCCGGGGCCGCTCCCTGGTGACACTGAACTCTGCTTCCTCTAGCTATCCTCCCCGCCCTCCTTCTCGGGCTCTCCTGTCTGCCGCTGTGGGGCCTGCCCAGATCATCTCAAAATCTTGACTCAATCACCTCTGCCAAGAAAGTGCTTTTGGGCATGGGAGTCAACGTCGTCACTGATTCCAGAGATTGGGATGTGGAGACTTTGGGGGAGCCGTCATTCTCTCTACCACAGTGCTCGCTAACTGTCTCTGGCCGCAGTCACATCATCTATGATATCCAGAGTGATTACAGTTAGAATGATGCGTCTGTGGTAAGAGAAAACAAGAACACTCTATCCAGGCATGTATCATCGCAAAACTATGCTGGAATTGGGCTTTCCATCATGCCTCTTCATCCTCACACCACGCTGCAGGTTGCTCGATTGCACATCATGTTAAGCCCTGGTCTCACAGAGAGATGTGGAGTTTCCCACGGTACTCGATGCTGGTTATGGAGTCTTGTAATCTAATTGGTGACTGCTCTTTTTCCCCTAGAAGACTGTAAGCTTCCTGAGGAGCCATGCCCTGTTTGCCATTATGAAAGGGACCCCCCCTAAAACCCAGAATTTATTTATAAAAAATTGTGTCTTTATTCTGACATGCTTAAACTTCAGTCAACTTCAAAGTACTCTCCGTTGGATGCGACGCACCTATCAAGATGCTTTTCCCACCACTCAAAATAGTTTTTGAACTCCTCAATTGTGATGCCTTTTAGTGCTTCTGCCATTTGTTTGTTTGTTTGTTTGTTTCATCTCTTCCACATTGGCAACATGATTC
>NW_006978269.1:0-1508 GCF_000164805.1 Carlito syrichta | reverse complement strand
CAGGCATTCTTGTGCAGTGTCAATGCCCTTTGTGGAGGCAATCTCAAATTATGTGTCAGAATGATAAATGTCCATAGACTTTGCCCTGGAAAGAGCTACATCTACAAAGATGATCACTGAAATTTTTTTATAATAGAGAAAAATTGGAAACAATAACCTAAACATGCATGAAGGGAAGGCTAACCAAGTAATCATGATACTCATAGAACACTCTGGAATCCTGTATACCAGCCCTTCCACCTCTGAGGCTGAGGCGACAGGCTGTTCACTATCTACATCCCACACTTCCACAGTAGTCTCTCTTTGTCTGTGGCTTCGCTTCCCATGGTTTCAGTTACCCACAGTCAGCACAGTCTAAAAATAGTAAGTGAAAAATTCCAGAAGTAAACAATGCATATGTTACAAATCTCACACCATTCCGAACACCATGATGAAGTCTCACTCTGTCCATTCTGCTCCATGCTGATCCGATGGGAATCCTCCCTTGTCCCTCATATGCCATGGATGCTCCCTGCCTGTTGGCCTTGGTGATAGACCCACTGTTGCGGGATCACAGTGCTTATGTTCAAGCGACCCTTAGTTTACTTACTAATGGCCCTCAAAGCGCTGGAGTAGTGATGTTGGTGATTCGGATACACCAAAGAGATACCACAAAGCACTTCCTTTAATGAAAAGGTGAAAAAGTTCTCCACTTAGGAAGGAAAGAAAAAATCATACACTGAGATTGCTAAGATCTATGGTAAGAACGAATCTTCTAACTGTGACATTGTGAACAGCATAGTGTTGCAATTGTTTTATTTTATTACTAGTTATTGATGTTAATCTCTTACTGTGACTAACATAAATTAAACTTAATCATAGGTATGTATGCATAGGAAGAAACAGTATATGTAGGGTTTAGCACTATCCATGGTTTCAGGCATCCACTGCGGGGGTCTTGGAATGTATTTCCCATTGGTAAGAGGGGACTACTCTATATCTAAACATTTAAAAATGTGTGTGCCCTGCCTTTGTAATAAAAAAAAGATGTTAAAGGTATAAAATATCTATAAAAATAGAATCTTAATGAATATGGAAAATCTACCATAGAAGGTCATGGGGTGGGACGCAAATTACAAACAGCACTGTGCACTACATAAGGACACATGTTCATAGGATATTCATCAGAAGGGTCAACATTTCCAGTAGTGGGATTTTCATTTAGTTTAACTTCCTTATTTTTTAAATTTCTTTTGTACTTTTGTATATTGTCTGAATAATTTTAAGTGAGGCTCTGTCATTTTTATCATTTTTTTTTTTAACTCTCACTTTACTTTCCCACCCAGGAGAAATCTAGAATAAGCAATGAGTTCCCTTTGGCTGTGTCTTTTTAGTTTGCCATTGTGTCCTCAGAGCTAGTAAGTGGCTGGTACACATTAGGTCCCTAAATCAGTGTTTTCTGAATGGCTAAAAAAATTAAGGACACCTCTGGGTCTCACATATCTGGGAAGACCCTCATCCATCTCAGC
>NW_006978268.1:0-1923 GCF_000164805.1 Carlito syrichta | reverse complement strand
TGAAGAATTAATAGGTGAATGAGAAGAGGATGACAGAACAAGGAAATGGTGGACCTATACAAAAAAAAAAAAATTATAATAAAATAATACAAAAGCAAAAGTGTGTGCTAGGTAAAAACAGACAATTCCTTATCAGAGGGGCATAAAGGAAAATGTAGTTTTAGGATGAAGCTGGAGAAGAATGCAGAGGCAAAATCATAGAGGTTCCTATTATCACTACCAAGGATTTGAATTCTTATAAAAAATTACTCTATTTATTATTTTAGGTGAAAACTTTATAATTCAAAAGGAAAATGGATTTTAGTGAGACAAGATTCCTCCTGAACCTATAATAACATGGGAACATAAAATCTAGTTACGACAAAGGACAGGAGGAGTCATATATCCATTAAGAGCTTGCTATTAAGCTTTGTCTGAAATGATTCAACAAAACTTCATAGAGGAGTTCAGATATGAAAGATTGTTAGGATTGCCACTGAGGAGAAAAAGAGAAAGAATATTTCAGAGGGCAGATGGAATATACAAACATATAGAGTGGAAAGTAGAAAATAGATTTCTGTACTTGGGACAATGAGAAGTCAGTATAGCTGGAGAGAAAGGCAACAGACAGTTGCCGACTCTTCTGGGTTGTTATTGCAAGCAGGACTCCAATTTTTCACTAACAGAAACTGTGTGGTGATAACCTCTCTGTGAGAATCTCACTAGTTTACTCAAAGTTTAATGCAAACATTACTGATGGCATTTTTAGCAAAGATCATTATGGTCTAAATTAAATGCAAAAGGAATGAGGGAAATGTAAATAGATTTAAAAGTAACAGAAAAGGTACTGTAGGAGTTAACTGATGTTTGTAAACTCTAAGACTGCTCAGGATACCCTGGGGATTACAGGAAATAAACTTAGTCAAATGTTGGACAAAAACACTTCTTCAAATTCTTTTTTCTTCCAAATATCTAACCACTGTGAAGGCATTGTTCAAATGCAAACCCATGAGTTATGCCAACCTCTATTGTATGACCTGTAGTTATTCAACTCTATATTCTTTTTCACTGAGAGTGTGAGTTAGTGTCAGTACCAATGGATGAATGTAGGAACACAAACGTCCTTGATACTTTGATTATAGATTTTGGGGTTGGGTTTCCTTGAGGAATTATTTTTCTATCAGTCTTTGTTTTCCTGATATTTTGCTTATTATAACATGGTGTTCATCAGAGAATTCATATCAGATGTGAATAATGTCATAAGACTAAATTTTATATTTAAAGAATACTATTTAGATCTTTTCAGTATATAAAGGTCTGTTTATTTGGGGGAAAGGTTTAGAAAAAAAATAAATCAGTAATTTTATTTCACTGACATCAATGGAAATTGCTTCCTGATAGGCCAATACAGGAAGTAAAAAAAACAATTAGCATTAATACTTTTGTAAAACCTTAGCATTGACATCTGTATGTTTAGAAAGGAGTGTTATAAACCCTCAACATTTAATAAATAAAAAGAAAACATGATTTAATTATAAGTAGTGTATACAATATTATGATTATTATTTCTAGTGATAATAGCAGCAAGAGATAATCCGAGGACAAATGAATATATATTTTTGCAATTTGTATGTTGATAAAGTCACTTAAGTTAATTAAAGCCTGGTAATTTCTACAGAGCAATACATTATTCTCTTCACACACAAATAATAATGGAAGAATAGGTCAATTTTCTGAATTTATTAAGTACACTATCCTACCTGGCATCTATCATACAATGAAGCATTAAAAGATAACTTATGACAAAGTAGTATTTTTAATTATTGAGTTATACTTGCACACCATTTCTTTTGATGAAATTATTTCCTGATCAGAGCAATGCTGTATATATTTTGATCGCTATAAATACACACACACACACACACACACACACACACACACACA
>NW_006978267.1:0-1103 GCF_000164805.1 Carlito syrichta | reverse complement strand
TTTTGAACAGTACAGTACTTTAAATTAGAAGGAAACTTCCATTAAAATCACTTCTGTGATGCTTCTGGCATGTCTGTTCTTGATTCTTCAAAACATACTCCTTCTGTAACACTACTTGGCCCTTGGTTTCCATATCCCAGTTCTTCCTAGAGTTTTATATATATATATATATATATATATATATATATATGTTTTCTTCCAAAGATACCCCAAGCTTCATCAGTATGCTGAATGGAACACTAAGTTTTATGAGAAAGTAGTACGAAGGCTTCTTAGGGTACATTTCTAATGGCTGCGAAACCTCGGTGGCTAATAGATAAGAACCAAGTAAATCCTCCATTTGTTTAAGCTGATAATACTTTCACTAGCTTTGTGCAGCAAATGCTGTATGTGAAGTTCCTTAACTAAGAATCTTTGACTCAGCACTCAAACCACTACCCATTACCTTGAATAATGTGGCAATAGTTGAATGCAAAGAGATATTTTATGGGATCGAACTGTGAACAGCTGATGCAGATGAGGCTCCTAGATAGACTGAACAGAAGCATTTCATTATCATGCCTATAGGATTCTCTCTGCAAGAATGGTAATGAGTTAGTACACACTGCCAGACCATTTTGCTTAAAAGTTTAACTGTCTGGGTCTTTTCATTTCCTGTCTTTATCTACTTCTTCCTTGTACCTGAGAGACAAGATATGCATCTCTCCTGTCAAGCTCAAACCATGGCTTCTCTATTCTCATGTAAAAAACAAAAATAAAAATTGTCCTTCAAGGCTAATGCAACCAGTCATACTTTCCTCTACTTCTACTCACCTCATCCTCTACCTCTTTTTTAGGGCTCTTGGCTAGTCTCTTCATCAGGTCTGCACTCATTGAACACCTTGAATCTGTTTCATACTCTTTCTCTTCAATTGTAAGCCCTCACTCCTTCTGCTTTACTTTACATGCCTTTGAGTTACCTCTTCCATAGACAGCTTTTGAATTCAATACATTTTTTTCTCATGCATTCCACGTCACCTATATCTGCTGCAGTGCAGTCTTTACCTGACTCTTGACATTTTCTGAATTGCACCATCTTCTATAGCTTATAATCAAATGCCTCA
>NW_006978266.1:0-3762 GCF_000164805.1 Carlito syrichta | reverse complement strand
CCTTGTTAGTGTCATCTGATATTACTTGCCTTCCTAGTGCCGTCTGATATTACTTGCCTTCTTGTGTCGTCTAATACTACTTGCATTCTTATTTCCGTGTGATACTACTTTCATTCTTAGTGTCGTCTGATAATACTTGCCTTCTTAGTGTCGTCTGATACTACTTGCCTTCTTAGTGTCGTCTGATACTACTTGCCTTCTTAGTGTCGTCTGACATTACTTGCCTTCTTAGTGTCGTCTGATACTACTTGCCTTCTTAGTGTCATCCAATACTACTTGCCTTCTTAGTGTCCTCTGATACTACTTGTCTTCCTATTGTCGTCTGATACTAATTTCCTTCTTAGTGTCGTCTGACGATACTTGCCTTGTTTGTGTCGTCTGATACTACTTTCCTTCTTATTTTCGTCTGATACTACTTAGCTTGTTAGTGCCATCTGATATTCCTTGCCTTTTAGTGCCATCTGATTCTACTTGCCTTGTTAGTGCTGTCTGATACTTCTTGCCTTGTTAATGCGGTCTGATACTCCTTGCCGTATTTCTGCAATCTGATACTCCTTGCCTTATTAGTGCCCTCTGATACTCTTTGCCTTATTAGTGCCATCTGATATTACTTGCCTTATTAGTGCCTTCTGATTCTACAAGCCTTACTTTGCCATCTGGTACTACTTATCTTATTAGTGCCGTCATATACTACTTTCCTTATTAGCGTCATCAGATACTACTTGATTTATTAGTACCGTCAGATTCTCCATGCCTTATTAGTGCCATCTGATACTCCTTTTTTTATTAGTGCCGTCTGATACTACATGCCTTATTAGTGCCGTCTGACACTACTTGCCTTATTAGTGCCGTCTGATACTACTTGCCTTAATAGTGCCGTCTGATACTTCTTGCCTTATTAATGCCATTTGATACTATGTGCCTTATTATTGCCGTCTCGTCCTACTTCCCTTCTTACTGTCGTCTGATCCAACTTGCCTTATTAGTTCCGCCTAATCCTACTTGCCTTCTTAGTGCCAACTGATACTTCTTGCCTTATTAGTGTCGTCTGATACTACATGCCTTCTTGTGTCGTCTGATACTACTTGCCTTCTTAGTGTCGTCGGATACTATTTGTCTTCTTAGTTTCGTCTGACACTAGTTGCCTTACTAGTGTCGTCTGATACTGCTTGCATTGTTAGTGTCGTCTGATACTTTTTGCCGTGCTAGTGCCGTCTAATACTTCTTGCCTTTTTAGTGCCGTCTGATACTACCTGCCTTCTTAGTGGCGTCTGGTACTACTTACCTTCTTAGTGTCATCTGATACTACTTGCCTTCTTAGTGGCGTCTGGTACTATTTGCCTTATTAGTGCCGTCTGATCCTACTTGCCTTAGTGCCGTAAGACCCTACTTGCCTTATTCATGCCATCTGATCCTACTTGCCTTATTAGTGCCATATGATACTGTTTGCCTTCTTTGTGCCGTCTGATCCTACTTGCCTTATTAGTGCCGACTGATACTACTTGTCTTATTAGTGCCCTCTGATACTTCTTGCCTTATTATTGCCGTCTCATACTTCTTGCCTTATTAGTGCCTTGTGCTACTCCTTGCCTTAGTGCCGTCTGATATTCCTTGCCTTATTAGTGCCGTCTGATCCTTCTTGCCTGATTAGTGCCGCCTGATACTCCATGCCTTATTAATGCCATCTGATACTCCTTGCCTTTTTATTGCCGTCTGATACTCCTTGCCTTTTTAGTGCCGTCTGATGCTACTTGCCTTATTAGTACCGTCTGTTACTCCTTTCTATATTAATGCCCTCTGATACTCCTTGCCTTATTACTGCTTCTGCTTCTTCTTCCCTTATTATTGCCATCTGATATTCTGCGTTATTAGTGCCGTCTGATTCCACTTGCTTTATTAGTTCCATCTGATACTCCATGCCTTATTAGTGCCTTCTGATACTTCTGGCCTCATTACTGCTGTGTGATACTCCTTGACTTATTAGTGCCATCTGATACAACTTACCTTATTATTTCCGTCTGATACTCCTTGCCTTATTAGTGGTGTGGGGTAATACTTGCCTTAATAGTGCCGTGAGACACTACTTGCCCTCTTAGTGCTGTCTGTTACAACTTGCCTTCTTAGTGTCCTCTGATACTCCTTGCCTTCGTAGTTCGTTTTGATACTGCTTGTCTTATTAGTATCATCAGAGGCTATTTGCCATCTTAGTGTCGTCTGATACTACTTGCCTTCGCAGTGTCGTCTGACACTACTTGCCTTATTAGTGTCGTCTGACATTACTTGCCTTCTTAGTGTCGTCTGATACTCTGCCATCTTAGTGTCGTGTGATATTATTGGCCTACTTAGTGTCGTCTGATAATATTTGCCATCTTATTGTCGTCTGATACTACTTGCCATGTTAGTGTTGTCTGTTATTACTAACCTTGCTGGTGCGGTCTGATACTTCTTGCCTTGTTAGTGTCGTCTGATACTACTTGCCTTGTTAGTGCCATCTGATACTACTTGACTTGTTAGTGACGTCTGATACTACTTGCCTTGTGAGTGTCGTCTGATACTACTTGCCTTCTTAGTTCCGTCTGATGCTACTTGCCTTCTTAGTGCCGTCTGATTCTCCTTTCCATACTAGTGCCGTCTGATACTCTGTATTAATAGTACTGTCTGATACTCCTTATTTTATTAGTGACATCTTATACTCCTTGCCTTATTACTGCCGTCTGCTACTCCTTGCCTTATTACTGCCGCCTAATACTCCTTGACTTATTAGTGCCGTCTGATACTACTTGCCTTATTAGTGCCATCTGATATTACTTGCCTTATTAGTGCCGTCTGATCCTATTTGCCTTATTAGTGCCGTCTGATCCTACTTGCCTTATTAGTGCCGTCTGATACTGCTTGCCTTATTAGTGCCGTCTGATCCTACTTGCCTTATTGGTGCCATCTGATACTACTTGCCTTTTAGTGCCATCTTATTCTACTTCCTTCTTAGTACTGTCTGATACTAATGGCCTTATTTATGCCCTGTGATACTACTTGCCCCATTAGTGCCATTGATACTTCTTGCCTTATTAGTGCCATCTGATACTACTTGCCTTATTATGACCGTCTGATACTACTTGCCTTATTATTGCCTTGTGATACTACTTACCTTACTAGTGCCGTCTGATACTCCTTGACTTATTAGTGCCCTCTGATACTCCTTGCCTTATTAGTCCCGTCTGATACTCCTTGACTTATTAGTGCCGTCAGATACCACTTTCCTTCTTAGTGCCGTATGATATTTCTTGCCTTCTTACTGACGGAAGTTACTACTTGCCTTCTTTGTGTCTTTTGATACTACTTGCCTTCTTAGTTCCGTTTGATACTACTTGCCTACTTAGTGTCATCTGATTATACTTGCCTTCTTTGTGTCGTCTGATACTACTTGCCTTTTTATTGTCGTCTGATACTACTTAGCTTGTTAGTGCCATCTGATATTCCTTGCCTTTAAATGCCATCTGATACTTCTTGCCTTGTTAGTGCCATCTGATACTCTTTGCCTTGTTAGTGCCATCTGATACTCCTTCCCGTATTACTGCCATCTGATATTCTTTGCTTTATTAGTGGAGTCTGATACTCCTTGCCTTATTAGTGCCGTCTGATATTACTTGCCTTATTAGTGCTGTCTGATACTACCAGCCTTATTTTTGCCCTCTGATACTACTTACCTTATTAGTGCCGTATGATACTACTTACCTTATTAGTGTCATCAGATACTACTTGAGT
>NW_006978265.1:0-725 GCF_000164805.1 Carlito syrichta | reverse complement strand
CCAGCCATCCCCGTCCTCCATAGGTTGAGAGACACCCTCCCTTTCCCCAATGTTCTCCCTGGGATGAGCGAGTAGGTCCTAGCTCAGAAACGAGGCGGGCAAAGGGGCGGATGGCAAGCAGAGACAAGTGGCTGCACCAGATGCACATGCCACGGAGGACTCGGTGGGCGACTTTGGTTACCCTCTCCAGGGTCCTGGGATTTTGCATGGGAATGGTGCCAGCAATGGGGCACCAAGAGTGTTGTGGAGGCTGGGTGCATGGGCTCATGCCTGTCAGCCCAACTCTCTGGGAGGCCAAGGAGTCAGGATGGCCTGAGTTCCTGGGTTCAAGATAAGCCTGGGCACCTTGACAAATCCTCGTCTCTACAAGAAGCCAAAAAAATGAGCAGAGCATAGTAGCACAAGCCTGTAATTCTGGCCACTCAGGAGGCCATGGAGGGAGAATTGCTGGATCCCAGCCAGTAGAGACTGTGGTGGCCTAGAGTGGGCCCCTGCGATCTGGCCTTGGCAACAGAGTGGTACTTCGATGCAGAATAATTATACCAACCACTGTCACAACCACAGGCTGGGCTCAGAAGTTCAGCCTCACCTCCAGGCCCTTTGGAGGCCCAGGGGAGTGGACGGCCTAGGCCAGTGGGTTTGATACCAGCCCAGGACATGGGGAGATACCTCGTCTCAGCCATAGAAAATAAATCCAAAGATTTGTGGGCAAGCTGGTGGAGGAC
>NW_006978264.1:0-3070 GCF_000164805.1 Carlito syrichta | reverse complement strand
TTAACTAGCTAGCCAACTGGTTAGCCAGCTGACTGAAATAGCTGATTAACAACATAGGCAGCTTGCCAGCCAGGTGACTAAACTAGCTGAATCAACTAGTTATCCAACTGCCTAGCCAGCTGACTTAACTAGCTCTCTACCTCTCTAGGCACCTGTATAGCCAGCTGACTTATCTAGCTGACATAATTAGCTAGCCAGCTGGCTAGCAAACTGACTTAACTAGGCCACTACTTGGTTAGTCAACTGTCTTAACTAGCTGTCTTAACTAGCTGGCCTGCTTTCTAACCAGGTGAATTAACTAGCTTGCTACACAGCTAGCCACCTTTCTATCCATTTGAATTAATAAGGTGACATAACTAGCTGGCCAGCTGTCTAGCCAGCTGAATAAATAACAAGCTACCTAACTAGCCAGCGGGCTAGTCAGCTGACTTAACTAGTTGATTTAACTATCCAGCAAGCTGGCTATACAGCTGACATAACTAGCTGACATAACTAGCTGGCTAGCAAGCTGACTTACCTAGCTGACTTAACTAGTAAGCCAGCTGGATAACCATCTGACTTAATTGCCTATCTACCTAGCTAACCTGCAGCCTAGCCAGCTGACTTAACTAGCTGACTTAATGAAGTAGCCAGCTGGCTAGCCAGCAGAAGTAACTAGCTAGTCACTTAGCTAGACAGTTGGATAGCCAGCTGACTTAACTAGCTGACATAACTAGACGCCGGATGGCTAGCCAGCTGAATTAACTAGCTACCTACATACATATCCCACTGCCTTGCCAGCTGATTTAACTACCTAAATACCTACCTATCCTGCTGGCCAGTGAGCTGACTCAACTAGGTGACCTAACTAGCTAGCCAGTGGGTTAGCCAGCTGATTCAAACAGCTAGCTAACCAGTTAGCTTACTCGTTATCTAACATGCTTGCTAGCTTTCTTAATTTTCTGACTTAACTCATTAGCTAACAAGCTAGCTAGCTGACTCAACCAGCTTACTTAACTCGTTAGCTAACTAGCTAGCTATCTAACTCATCCAGTTGACTTAACTCATTAGCTAACTAGCTAGCTAGCCTACTCAACCATCTGACTCAACCTGTTTGCTAACAGGCTAGCTAGCTGACTCAACCAGCTGACTTAACCCTTCAGTTAATTAGCTAACTACCTGTCTCAACCTGCTGACTTAACCCGTTAGCTAACTAGCTAGCTAGCTGTCTTAAGCAGCTGACTAAATTAGAAAACTATCTTAACTAGCTGAATTAGCTTGCTGACTTATCTACTTAGCTAGCTGACTTAACTGGCTGAAAACTAGTTAGCTAGCTGACTTAACTACCTGAATTAACTAGGTAGCTAACTATTTTACTAGCTGAATAACTAGCTGACTTAACTAATTAGCTAACTAGTTAGGTAGCAGACTTAAGTAGCTGATTCAATAGCTTGCTAATTAGTGAGCTAGTTGACATAACTAGCTGACTTAGCTAGTTAGCTCTTTAGCTAGCAGAGTTAGTTAACTTACTTAACTAGTTAGCTAATGAGATAGCTAGCTGATTTAATGAGTTGGTTAATGAGTTAGCTAACTGTTTCAACCAGTTGGTAAATGAGTAAATTAGTTGACTTAATAGTTGTTTAATGAGCTATGTGATATAATTCTTGGCTGACTACTCGACTGACTTTTTAGCTGGCTTAACAAGTTGGCCGATTAGTCGGCCAACTAGTTAGCTGGGTCTAATAGTTGACTGACGAGTTGGCCCACTTGTTAACTCGGTTAACTAGTTGACATGCTGGTTTGCTCAACTAACTATTCAGCCAACTAGTTGGCAAACTAGTTACTTGTCCTAACTAGTTGGCTGACTAGTGAGCTGAGCTAACTTATCAGCTGACAATTTGGCCTATTAGTCTGCCAATTGGTTAGCTGACTCAACTAGTTGGCCGGCTAGTAGGCTGACCAGTTAGGTGACTTAACTAGTCGGCCTGCGAGTGAGCAAAGTGAGCTAAATTAACTAGTCAGTTGTAAGTGAGTCGACTTGTCAGTTGACAACTATTAGGCCAACGAGTGAGCCGACAAGTCAGCTGACTTACCTAGTTGGCCAGCGAGTGAGCTGACTGGTCAGCGGACTTAACATGTCGGCCTGCATGTGAGCTCACTGGTCAGCTGAATTTAGTTGGCTGGTGAGTGAGACAACAGAAGCTTTAACTAGTTGACTGGCTATTGAGCTGACCAGTGAGTCAACTTAACTAGTTGGCCGCACAGTAAGCTGACCGGTGAGCTGCCTTAACTAGTTGACTGGCGAGTCAGCCAACCCGTGATCTGACTTAATTAGTCATCTGGGAGGAAGCCGATTAGTTAGCTGACTTGTCCTGCGAGTGAGCTGACAAGTTAGTTAACCTTTTGGCTGGTGAGCAAACAAAATAGTTTGCTGACCGGTTGGCAGACAAGCGAGCTGACTAGTTAGCTGATCTGATGGAAGTGAGATGACACACTAGTTAGCTGACCAGATAGCTGAGATGCAAGCCAACCAGTTAGCTAAGTAACTAGCTGATTTGCTAGCTGACTTGACTAGCTAGCTGACTAGATAGCTGGCTATCTAGCTGACATAACTAGCTAGCAAACAAGCTAACTCTCCAGCTTGCTGACTTAACTAGCTAGCTATCTGGCTACTGGCTAAATGACTTAAATATCTAGCTGACTAGCTAGCTGTCTAGCTAGCTGACTTAACTAGCTAGCTGACTAACAACCTGAGTAGCTAGTTGACAAAACTCACTAGCTGTAGAGTTAGCTGGCTTGCTAGTTGACTTAACTAGCTTGCTGGCTAACTAGCTGACATATCTAGGTGACAAGCTTCTTGGCTGTCTAGCTGGCTAGTCAGCTGACTTAATTAGCTATCTACCTGGTTGGCTATATGGATAGCCAGCTGGTTTAACTAGCTAGCTACCTGGCTAGCTAGCTGGCTAGCTAGCTAGTTGGCTGGCCACCTGACTAGCAAACCAGGACAAATAGCCAGCCGTCTGGCTGGAGAGTGGAACAGCCAGCCAGCCAAACTAGTAAGCTACCCTGCAGTTCAGTCGGCTAGCCAGTC
>NW_006978263.1:0-581 GCF_000164805.1 Carlito syrichta | reverse complement strand
AAAGCAATGTTCAAATCCTGTAGGAAAAACTGCTCAAAGGTTTGTTACACAATACTCAAAACATCCAAAACTTTTGTAAACTAAAGAAAAGTGCCAAAATTTTATTTGGTTGTGCTATAACCAAGCTCCAACAGAACTCAGGGATCACATAATAAAAGTGTACTTCATAGCCGGGTTTGGTGGCTCAGCCTGTAATCCCACGCCTTTGGGAGGCTGAGGTGAGTGGATTGCCTGAGCCCGCGGGTTTGAGACCTGCCTGGCAGCAAGGCCTCATTTTTACAATAAATCAAAAAATCAGCCGGGGGTGGTAGCGCATGCCTGTAATTTTGGTTATTTTGAAGGCTGAGGCGGAAGGATCGCCGGAGCCCAGCAGGTTGAGGATGCGGTGGCCGGAAGCAGCCCCTGCACTCCAGTTTGGGGGACTGAGGGGGACTCCAACTCAAAAAAAAAAAAAAAAGTTTACTTTGTGTGCAATTCCCCCAGGTCCCCTACCAGTTTGGGGGATTTTCGGTCATTTCAATAAAGACTGCTTAAAAAAAAAAAAAAAAAAAAAAAAAAAAAAAAAAAAAGACTACCTCATT
>NW_006978262.1:0-789 GCF_000164805.1 Carlito syrichta | reverse complement strand
CTAGCTACATACCTACATAGCCCGCTGGCTTGCCAATTGAAGTAACTACCAAACCACCTACCTAACCTGCTGTCCAGCATGCTGACTGAACTAGGTGACTTAAATATCTAGCTAGCTGGCAAGCCAGCTGATTTAACTAGCTAGCTATCCTGCTAGGCAGCTGGCTACCCACCTGACTTAACTCACTGACTTAACAAGCTAGCAAGCTGACTTAACTAGCTGACTTAACTAGCTAGCTACTTAGCTCCCCAGCTGATTAAACTAGCTGTTTTAACTAGCTAGATACCTAGAAAGCTATCATGTAGCTAACTGATCAACTACCTGACTTATCTATCTAGGTAGCTGACATATCTAGCTGACTTAACTAGCTAGCTTCCTAGCTAGCTAGAGGACTTAACTAGCTGAAATAACTAGTGAGCCAGCAGGCTACACATCCGTAGTAACTAGTTTTTCAACCAGATAGCCAGCTGGCTAGACAACTGAGATAACAAGCTGACTTAACTAGCTAGCCAGCTAGTTAGATGGATGACTAAACTAGCTGACTTAAAGAGCTGTCCAGCTGGCTCACCAGCGACTTATTTGCCTAGCCTCATATGTAGCCAGCAGCTTAGCCATCTGATTTAACTAGCTGACTTAACGAAGTAGCCAGCTGGCTAGCCAGCAGACTTAATTAGTTAGCTACCTGGCTAGGCAGCTAGATAGCCAGGGGAGTTAACTAGCTGACATAACTAGATAGTTTGATGGCTTCCCAGCTGACTTATCTAGCTACCTACCTAACTAATCTGCTGC
>NW_006978261.1:0-4164 GCF_000164805.1 Carlito syrichta | reverse complement strand
TATAGGCATACGCCGTGACACCTGGCTAATTTTTTAGTTTATGTAGAGACGAGGTCTCACAAGTTGCACAGGCTGGTCTCGAACCCCTGAGCTCAGGCAATCCTCTCACCTCCACTTCCCAAAGTGCTGGGATTACAGGCGTGAGCCACCCTGCCTGGCTTGTACCTGAGAGTTCTTTAAGGAATATAACTCACTACATGCTTTGGCTATTGTTTTGGTGAAACTATGGCACCTCTAGCCTTTTCTTGACTTTAGAGAATCCCTGACCCCTCCCCATTCATGGTACCCCTGGTCTGTGGTAGTTGGGTCCACTCATACATTATCACCCACCCTGTGGTGAAGCTGAGATTTGGTGTACACACCAGGTGTAAATTCATTCTTCTTAAAATGTCATTGCAAAAAGGCAAAGGGATAGCATTCTCTTTTATTGTTAGGTGGTCCTTAAGCATCTTTGAGGGGTAAAGCAGTCTTTGGAAAAGCAAATTTTATAGATAAAGAAACAGAGAATAAAAACCTTGCCTAATTCGGTAGTTGCGCCCCTAAGTTGCCTCCATTTAAGTGTTGAGGAAATAGCTGGAATTCAATTAGCAGAATGGAAAACCGTGCTACTGACCACAGAACTAACTTCACTGTCCATGTATATCTTCTTGGCTGTGTACCAAACGTATCCTAATTTCTCCTGCCAAGGAGATGCAAAACAGGTATCAGTAAGAACATCAGAACTTTCATTCATGTGACTTCTGTCATGCCATATACATGAAAAATTCAGATTTTAAATTAAGGACAGTAAAGATTCCTCTTTTGTATCTTAAAAGGTACTCCTCCCTCCCCTGTTGAACCCGGGACTCTAATGAGAGAGATAGAGACCACAAAGAGTCAGCTCTTATACAAACACACGAGGGTCTTTATTCAGGCTCGAGTCTGGGCTCACGCCCAAAGCAGCCGCTTCAGGGACCAGAGCCCCAATTCACAATGGCAAGCAGTTTTTATGCACAATTACAGAGGGAGGGGAAAGAACTCCAAACTTGATTTTACATGATTGGGTAATTTCTCCTAATGGGTACGGGAACACTTGGTATTGGTGGGTGCTGCCCGTGATTGACAGAAACCCATGTAATAGGTCGAGTGGAATGTTAGATAAGTTAGGGCCATACAGTCCCTGCTCATGAAGTAACCTGAGCCGGCAGACAAAGGGTTACATTAGCCCTTTTAGTTTACCGATCCAGCCCAAGGTTTGCTTAGGAAAGCTTGTTTGCTTAACCTTTACATAACATAACATAGTCATTATGGGACAACAAAAGCCAAACTTAACAAAGTTTTAAATATGAATGCTGCAAACACATACAGTGAATGTGGAGTAGAAAATCATATACTAATTCTGGGAATTTATAATAGCAAGCTTATTATAGCAAGGGGTTACTTTTGTAAAAGTCTTTGTTCCCTGCAGGTTTACATACCACTGCATGTAAATTATCACTGAGATAAAAACCGGTGATAAAGCCCACCTAGAGAGGAGCTGGCTCCTCTGAGTCTGCTGCCACCTTGTAGGAATGTTTGAAAGAGGCTTATCGCTTTATCGTTTACATCCCGTTGTAAAAGCATAAGTTAGCCTGCTAGTTTGGGGCTGACAATGCTTAACCCACGAATTCTAAATACAAACACTGCTTAAAACCTGACATATGCTTAATTCTACGGGGTCTGAGGTAGGATTTAAAGTACTAAGATTTCATAAAATACATGAGGTAGGAATACACAAAATATATAGTAAACATGAGGTGGGGATATAAGAAATATAGTGAACTAAATGCTACTTTTACAGCAAATAAGTTTCTTGGTTTCTTGGGTCTCTCAATAGCATGCTCTTAACCTAAATCTATTGTTGTCTTCTCACCCTGTAGCAATAAATATTGTGCTCCTTGAAGTCTGATAAACACTTGTGATCAGGAGCTAACATTTCCATGCTAAGAAGACCCCCAACTTCAGACATGGGGGTTTCGAAGGATGCAAGCACATGACAGGGTGTAGTAAAAGTTCTTTCTCACTCTTCAAATTTGCCCATTTTCTTTTTTTACCTCAGTTTCTCCCTTATTTTAAATGGAAAACCTACCATTTCATAGAGATCCCAAACTTTTCAAAATCTTTACTTATTTTTTATTTTTTTGAGTTGGGGGTTGCACTCTGTTGCCCTGGCTAGAGTGCGGTGGCACAATCACAGCCCACTGCAGCCTTGATCTCCTGGGCTTGGGCAATCCTTCTGCCCTAGCCTCCCAAGTAGATGAAACTACAATCCTGTGCTGCTGTGCCCAACTACTTTTTATTTATTTATTTATGTTTGAGAAATGAGATCTCAACTGTGTTACTTAGGCTGGTCTCGATCTCCTGGACTCAAACAGTCCTCCTGCTTTGGTCTCCCAAAATGCTGGGGTTTTAGGCATGCCCAGTCTCAAAATCTTTTCTTTTTTTTTAGATTAGAAAACAGTTTATTTTAAAAGTAAATTAGAGAGTGAGAGGGAGAGAGAAAGAAAAGATTCACCTCCCTAAGGGGTGTTTATTAAAGGGATAAAAGGGATGTTTAGTAAATCTTTAGCAAAGGGATATGGCATTCTAAGCCATCAGAATAACTTTCAAAGATTAGAACATCAATTTTCTTTGAAAAGAGTGGCGAAAATTAAAATGAATGCTAGACTTCTTTTAAGAAACAACTTGGCTGGGTGCGGTGGCTCAACCCGTAATCCCAGTACTTTGGTGAGAGGATTGCCTGAGTCCGGAGGTTCAAGACCAACCTGGGCAACTTGGTGAGATCTTGTCCCTACAATAAATCACAAAAACTGGCCAGGCATGATGGCATGCATCTGTAGTTCTAGCTACTTGGAAGCCTGAGGTGGAAGGATCACCTGAGCCAGCAGGTCGAGGCTGCGATGGCTGTGAGTCTGCCACTGTGCTCCAGCCTAGGCAACAAGAGTGAGAATCTGACTCAAAAAAAAAAAAAAGAAAAAAGAAACTTTTTTGTTTTTGTTTCTTTAATAGATGTTTAAAGTTTTGCTATACAGCTGTATACATTTTAATTCATGTCCATATTAATTTAACCACCACCATTTTAAGAATACAGACCAGTTCTATCATCCTCACAAAACTTCCTTGGGTTACCCCCATCCCAATCTCTGGTAACCTCTGACCTGTTCTCTGTTGCTCTAGTTTTGTTTTTTCCATATTGTCATATAAATAGAATCATACTATATGTGGCTTTTAAAAATAATAATGGCTTTTTTGAGATGTAACTCATGTACCATATAACTCACTCATTTATTTTTATTTTATTTTTTATTTATTTTTTGAGTTGGAGTCTCACTCTGTCGCCCAGACTGGAGTGCAGTGGCTGCTGCCAGCCACCACAGCCTTGACCTGCTGGGCTCTGGTGATCCTTCTGCCTCAGCCTTCCAAGCAGCCAGAACTACAGGTGTGTGCTACCATGCCTTGCTAGTTTTTGATTTTGTAGAGACAAGGTCTCGCTAAGTTGCCCAGGTGGGTCTCGAGCCCATAGGTTCAGACAATCCTCTGGCTTCAGCCTCCCAAAGTGCTGGGATTACAGGCTGAACCACCGAGCCCGGCCAATTCACTCATTTAAAATACCCAATTCATGATTTTTAGTATGTTCACAGAGTTGTGCAACCATTATCGAATAGATTTTACAACATTTTCATCATGCCAAAGAGAAATCCTGTGCCCACTTCCTCTTGTCCTAGGCAACCACTAATCTACTTTCTGTCTCTATAATAAATTCCAGGCAACTGCTTTTTGTTTTTTGAGGTTTTTTTTTTGAGTCAAAGTCTCACTCTGTTGCCCAGACTGGAGTGCAGTGGCATGCTCACCGCTACTCCAACGTTGACCTGCTGGGCTCCAATGATCCTTCTGCCTCAGCCTTCCAAGTAGCTGGAACTACAGGTGCACGCTACCACAGCTGGCTAATTTTTGATTTATTGTAGAGTTGAGGTCTCGCCAAGTTGCCCAGGCTGGTCTCGAACCTGCGGGCTCAGGCATTCCACCCACCTCGACCTCCTAAAGTGCTGGAATTACAAGCTGATTTCACTGAGCTGGACCAACTGTTTTTAATGACAGCTTGTACGTGACCTTTGATGTTTCCCTGATGAACTGTTTCCAATTTTA
>NW_006978260.1:0-557 GCF_000164805.1 Carlito syrichta | reverse complement strand
GGACACATTTAAAAGTCTAGCTTATTGTTCTTAGAAAATGTAGCTGAAGAAGAGCATGGCTTTTCAGTATTTTTAGCATCAATTGACAGTAATTTTAAAAATTTTGTACCTCTGTATAGTTTAACCTTAGTTGTATGCCTCCCATGCCACATTTTGTACATATCCTAATTTATCCCTTAATTTATAAAGAAGACGGAATATAATTGTGTTGTTTTGTGAATTTTGGCCTCATAATTTCCCCCAAACAAGAAAGATTAAATTGTTTATAAATATTACAAGAACATGTCACCTTTCGTAGATATTCTTCTTTTTTTCTTTTCTTTTTTTTTATTCTGAGTTGAAGTCTCACTCTGTTGCCCAGACTGGAGTGCAGTGGCGGCTCCCGGCCACCGCAGCCTCGAAAAGCTGGGCTCCGGCAATCCTTCCAGCTCAGCCTTCCAAGTAGCCGGAATTACAGGCATGCGTTACCACGCCCGGCTGATTTTTTGATTTATTGTAGAGATGAGGTCTCGCTGCCCAGGCGGGTCTCAAACCCGCGGGCTCAGGCAATCCACTCA
>NW_006978259.1:0-2084 GCF_000164805.1 Carlito syrichta | reverse complement strand
CGTGGCTCATGGTCATCAGCCCTGTCCCTGGTGCATTGAGGTGGGAGGCTGCCTGGGCCCACAGTTTGGAGATGAGCCCGGGCAACATTGACAGAACTTCGCTTCAGTGAGAAGTCCCCAAATCGGGTCTGTCATGGTGGCCCCCAGATTCCTGGTTGCTAGGGGGCTGAAGTGAGAGGACCTCCTCAGCCCTGCAGTTCAAGGCCTCGGGAGCCATGATCATGCCACCGCACCCAACCTGGCCAATGGAGACTCCATCAACTAAAAAGACACCTCCCGTGTGTGTCACAACTGGCATCCACGGCCTCCCAGTGAAAGGTTCTTTGTGGGCGGGAACGATGGTGTGATCGGGAGAGGAAGGGCCCCTCCCCCCACAAGAATTTGGCAGACCGGGTGACCGCAACCTGGGCTAGTCACAGCATTGCCAGACCACTTTGATCATTCTGTGTCTGATGGCCACCCTAACTCAGGGCTATCTGTTCCATGAGTTCACACGTCTTGGCCATGGGGAATGAGTGTGGAGCGTGGAGGTGGGCCTTCTGTGATTCATGGCCGAAGATACGGGACAGACTTGACCAGTGGCAATCTTTGAAATCTCTCACAAATGACAGGGGGGAAGTAAATTTTTCTCTCTCATCCCTGTGAGTGACTCCTCTCGCTGGGTGGCAAGGGTGGTGGTGGTGGTGGTGGTAATGGTAATAATTATTACTTGGAGTGGAATCATGCTCTGTCACCCAGGCCTTAGCATAGGGGCACACTCATGGCCACCACAGACTTCACCTGCTGGGCTCAGGCGATCATTCCGCAATGTCCCCCCAAGTGACTGGAACCACAAGCCTATAACACCAGGACCGGCTAATCTTTGGATTTATTTTTGATGGCTGAGATGAAGTCTCACTCAGTCTCCTGAGCTGGTCTACAATGCGCAGCCTCAGGCCATCCACACATCTCTGAATTTGAAGGGCCAAGATGCCAGGCTGAGCCCCTGAACCCGGACTATGGTTGTGACGGTGGTGGTTGGTAACATCCTGCTAAGTCAGTGTCATGCTCTCTCGCCCAGGCCTGAACCTAGTGACCCACTCTAGGCCATTGAAGCCTACACTGGCTGGACTTTGGCAAACGTCCCACAGTGGCCTCCCGAGTGTGTGGAACAACAGGCATGTGCCACCATGTTTGGCTCTTTTTTTGGATACTTGCAGAGATGTGCTCTCACCAAGCTGCCCAGGATGGTCTCGAACCCAAGGGCTCAGACCATCCTCTAGCCTCAGCCACCCAAAGTGCCGGGTTGACAGGCGTGAGACCCTGTGACTGGGCTTTACAACCCTCTCGGGGGCCTACTGAGAGGCCCACTTCCTTCAGATGACCTGGGACCCTGCAGAGGGCAGCTGGAGTGACCTGGTAAGCCCACCATGCCTCGATCCCCAAGGTGGACCTGCACGCTATTCCCAGGGGTGGCTTCAGGAAATAGGAGGGAGTGACTCTCAAACTGTTGGTGGCAGGCAGCCAGGAGATTTACGCCCATCTCCTTGGCACTTCAGGGAGGCCAAGACAGGAAGATGGCCAAAGTCCAGGAGCTGAGACTGGGCTGGAGACCATAGCAAGCCCCAACCTCTAACCCAAGCAAAACCCAGAAATTCTTGGATGAGGGCAAGCCTCGGCAGGAGGATCACCTCTGGCCCAGAGTTCAGAACCAGTCAGGAAGATCAGGATGTCGACCAAATAGAAAGTCTGTGATTGCAGCAGTTTTGGAGGTCCAGGCTGAGAGGATGGCCTGATTCTGAGTGGTTTGAGAGCAGCCTGGAAAACCTAGTGAGGAAAGAAAACAAGACAGAATGAAAGAAAACAAGAAAATAAAAAGAAAGCAAGAAAAAAAAGAAAGAAAGAAATATATTCTCCTGCAAACCTTCTGTCCTCAGTCCTTCTGTCCACGACCCCCACTTGTGAGGGTCCCCCAAACTCGGCACCTTCCAGACCCAACCTCTGGTGCTCAGCCTCATCATTCCAGTGTTTTGGGAGGTGGAGGCCAGCAGCTGTCCCAAACCCCCGGGCTGAGACCCATCTGGGAACCTCGACGAGACTCGTCT
>NW_006978258.1:0-797 GCF_000164805.1 Carlito syrichta | reverse complement strand
CTGTATCACATTTTGATGAATGTCCCAGTGATGGCTCTCCTCTTGATAGGTGCCACAGTGACTTGGTCTCCTCTGTTGTGGTTGCCCCACTTCCCGATTCTCATCTTGATAGGTTACTCAGTGGCTGTCCACTATAATATGTGCCCCAGTAACTGGTACTCCTCTATGATGAGTGTCCCGGTGACTTTTCCTTCCTTTATGTTGTGGACCCCCAGTGTGCAGACTTCCTATGTGATCATCTCCCCAGTGACTGACCATCATTTATTATTGATGCCCTAATTACTAACCCTCTCCTGTGATGGGCCTGCCAGTGTCTGGCCAGTGTGATATAGCACACAGTTCTTGATGTCATGTGGCAGTTGCTGCAGCCCAAAATGCAGGCTTGGACCATTAGACCAATCACTGCTACATTTTCATCTTCAAAATCAACCTGGAAGAGGTATATCCCACCCAGGTCTACAAAAGCCTGAAGAGTATCTGGGAGCAGAAGTTGGCCAACTTCATCCCCTATAGACATCTCCTATAGCATCCACGTGGCCCTGTGCAGGTGTCTCCCTACCTGCCTTCAGCCCACTAGATCAGCAGGCTTATGAAGACTAACTACATCAGCATCTCCCCACAGTCAAGGACACATCTCATACAGCATTCACCCATTGTGTACCTGAACACAATGTAAAGCAGTTAACACCCATGTCATTCAGACCAGAAGAGGGTTAGTAATTAGGGCATTACCCAGTTGCACAATGTGGAATAAGGGCGACATAACTCATAAAAATGCACCCGGTATAATATTCTTT
>NW_006978257.1:0-747 GCF_000164805.1 Carlito syrichta | reverse complement strand
GTGAGACTGTCAAAGGCATTTTTCATTCTGTCATGGTGTTTTTTTTCACTTCTAGCATTTCCTTTTGATACTCTCTTAGAGAGTTCATCTCTCTGGCAGCATTATCCATCTATTATCACATGTTTTCTACTTTTTTGATTCAAACTGTTAGCATATTAATCATAGTTATTTACATTTTTTATCTGATAACTCCAAAATCTGTGTCATAGGCAATTTCATCAGGTAGGTGACAGATGGGAGAATATACTGACAGTAGCCAAAACTAGCTTGGGATTAATATCTAGCATATAAAAAGGGTGACAAGAAAAGCCCTTACTGAAAAAGTTAGTGATCAACAATAGCAGGCATTTATATGACAAGCACTTACACAAACGTGAGAGGAAACCTGTGAGGGTCTTGATGAGGGAGATAACATGTACAGCTTTGGGTGGGTGGTAGTGGGGATTGAGAAAGGTTACCTGGAGGTGATAGGTTCCAAAGGATAAATAAGATTTTGATGGGGGAATGGGCTGGGGTAAAAGCACTCTAGACTGCAGGAACATATTTGGCAAATGTGTAGAGAGTGATATGCAAGTCAGCTTACCCAGAAGATAAGTGAGATGCAGACAGAAGCAGGTTGAGGAGCTAGGGTATGATCCTTCAGGTAGTAGGGAGCCTTGGTTTCTCCCTGATTGACTGCCCCATATTTTGTCCTTTATATACCTTTGGATCTATGACACCAAGTGCCTCCTCTAAAAATCATTAAGG
>NW_006978256.1:0-461 GCF_000164805.1 Carlito syrichta | reverse complement strand
ATTGGGCACCTAACACTCCACCCGCCTCATTCCCCAGGGTGGACCAGCTCACTTCTCCCAGGGGCCACCTCCAAAAAAGGGAGGACGTGACTCTCAAACCTTCAGGGGGCAGGGATGGCCGGGTGACTCACATTTGTCTCCTCGGCACTTGGGGAGGCCAAGACAGGAAGATGGCCAGAGTCCGAGAGCACGAGACCAGGCTGAACACCATAGCAGGCCCACAAATCTTCCTCAAGAAAAACCCAGAAAACCTTGGGTGAGGGCAAGCATTCACTGGAGGATCTCTTCCAACCCAGAGTTTAAGATCAGGCAGGAAGACCAGAATGTCATCCAACTGGAAAGCATGTGATCACAGCAGTTTGGGAGGCCCAGGTGGAGAGCATGAAAGAAAGAAAAAGAAAGAAAGAAAGAAAGAAAGAAAGAAAGAAAGAAAGAAAGAAAGAAGAAAGAAAGAAAGAAAG
>NW_006978255.1:0-488 GCF_000164805.1 Carlito syrichta | reverse complement strand
TCCAAAAACATCAGAATCGTACACAGATTCTCATTTGCGTATGTTGTGTTCACAGGACAACTGACTTTAGAGCCAAGAACAATGGGATTGGGGGGAATTAATGTCTCCAGTTGATGGATGTGTCTCTGGACTTTCTTGGCAGAAGGTCCTCCATGCCGAGTCAGATGGTCCGCCTGCCTGGGACACATTTCTCACCTCGAAGAGGAGAGCTGGCAGGAACCCGGCCAGGGAGCCTCAGCAACTCCTGTACAAAAGTGGGGGGACCCATTGGGGTGGTTGGGACTGGAAGGTCCCAAGTTTGGGGAGCCCTCACATGTGAGGAGGCAGGGGGAAGGACTGAGGGCAGAAGTTTTGCAGGAGAATGAATTTCTTTCTTTCTTTCCTTCCTTCTTTCTTTCCTTCCTTCTTTCCTTCCTTTCTTCCTTTCTTCTTTCTTTCTTTCTTTCTTTCTTTCTTTCTTTCTTTCTTTCTTTCTTTTTTTTCTTTCG
>NW_006978254.1:0-663 GCF_000164805.1 Carlito syrichta | reverse complement strand
AAAGTCTCTGATAGACCAGAAGGATATAGACTCATGTAGCCACAAACCCAGTTTCAGGAATACAGTATCATTCATGAAGTTGAAATAGTCCTATGGGTCCTTCTTTTTTTTTTTTTTTCATAATCCTCTTCTCTTTTCTAGGTGTATCTGTTTCTTACATCGTGTTTATCATGCTATGGACTTCTTACTGCGTTGACTCTGTATAAATATACATGCATGCCCCTAAGTGGTGGGTGTGTGTGTGTGTGTGTGTGTGTGTGTGTGTGTGTGTGTGTGTGTGTGTGTGTGTGCACGCATATGCAGTATTGCTTTTCATTTTAAAATTTTTCTATCAACAATCTCATATTGTGTATATGAGGAGGGGCCCCCCAAAACCTGAAATTATCTTTTGAAGGGTAGGTCCCTGTAGTACAGGCTTCCCTCACTTGGTAAGTGTTCTAGGAACCCTTCAGCATCAGTGTACCAGCTAGTGTTGTTGTGAGAGGCTGTGTTCAGCTTCAGTGAATTTTTGGGGGAGATTCTTTCAATCTGTTTGCTCATTTCATGATGGGTGATTTAAAGAGTGCACCTGCCCACAACACTCTGAGTGTTCAGTAGTGGTTTTTTTTTTTTTTTGAGTTGTTGTCTCACTCTGTCACCCAGGCTGGAGTGCCGTGGTACGCG
>NW_006978253.1:0-1042 GCF_000164805.1 Carlito syrichta | reverse complement strand
TCACGACTGTCATCCACAGCCCCCCAGTGAGTGGTTCACGTGGTCAGAGGACAATGGAGTGATTGGAAGAGGAAGGGGCCTCCCCCCCACTCGAAATTGGAAGATCAGGTGACCAGAACCTGGGCTGGCCACAGTGTTCTGGGCCGCTTTGATCATTCTGTGTCTGACGACCATCTTTAATTGGGGTATCTGTTCCATAAGTTCATACTCGTCGTTGCCATGGAGCATGAGTGTGGAGTGTGGAGGTAGGCCTTCTGTGATGCATGGCCAAAGGCACGGGATGGACTTGACCAGTGGCCAACTTTGAAACCTCCTGCAAACAACACAGGGGGAGTGCCTTTTTCTCTCTCATCACTGAGGGTGACTCCTCTCACTGGGTGGCAAGGGCAGCCGTGGTGGCAGTGATGGTGATTATTATTATTTGGAGTGGGAATCATAATCTGTTGCCCAGGCCAGAGCACAGTGGCCCACTCTAGGTCACCGCAGCCTCCACCGTTTGGCTCCAATGATCCTCCCTCCATGGCCTACTTAGTGGGTGAAATGGCAGGGGTGTGCCACCAAGCTTGGCTCATTTTTTGTCTTGTTGTAGAGATGAGCTCTCACCAAGCTGCCCGAGCAGGTCTCGAATCCAAAGGCTCAGACCATCCTTTCACCTCGGCCTGCCAAAGCGTGAGGTTGACAGGCGTGCGACTGTGATTCACACACCCCTTGGGGCCCTACCGAGAGGTCCATCCCTTCAGATGACATGGGACCTTGAAGACGGCAGCTTGAGTCACCCACTGAGCCCACCACGGGGGATCACCTGGCATAGGGGCATGTATCCACCGGGTTGCCCAAGGGCGTGACTCTCAAACCACTGGGGTTGGCCAGCCGGGTGACTCATGCCTGTCTCCTCAGCACTGTGGGGAGGCCAAGATGGGAAGATGGCCAAAGCCCAGGAGCTGAGACTTAGCTGGAGACCATAGATAGCCCCAACCTCGACCCCAAGCAAAACCCAGAATACCTTGGATGATGACAGGCCTTGGAGGGAGGATCGCCTCTG
>NW_006978252.1:0-747 GCF_000164805.1 Carlito syrichta | reverse complement strand
TTTTAAGTTATGGGTATTTGAGGAATCTGAAGAGAGTAACTCCAGTTCCAGTTTTCAAAAAGGTGTCTCCTGTGTTTCTTGATGATATAATTTGGTGTTTTACATTTAGGTCTTTGATCCATTTAGAGTTAATGTGTATGGCGATAGTTAGGGGTCCTGTTTGAATCTTGTTCATGTAGTCAGACTTTTCCCAGCAACATGTACTGAATATGTTCTTCATTCCTCAGTGGTTCCTGGAGGTTCTTTCAAAGATGAGTTGGGTGAGAATATGAGGATTTCACTCTCCGTCCTGACCCATTATCCTATGGCCCTTTTCCAGTACCAATACCAGTCTGTTTTGATTATTGTAAATTTATACTAAAGTTTCAAATGCGGAACGTGATAGTTCCTGCTTTGTATCTTTTGATAAGGATTCTTTAGGCTTTTCATGATTGTTTTAAATTTCATATGAATTCACTATTGTAATTTCCAGGTCTGAGAAAAATGATGTTAACGTACTGGTTTTTTTCCCTGTATCACTCGTTTGCCTGAACGGCTAATTTTTCAATTAGAAGATGTAAGCAAAGTCAGGAAAACAAGCATGTCAGATTGCCATTCATGACATCAGTCTCAGAACTTTGACATCATAATGGGCTGGGCCTTGACTACTGAGCAAGCCTTCAGTATCAAGGATTTATGTACAGTGCTCTGACAGCCATTGGTATTCCTTCCTGCAGTGTTCCAGGCACATCCCTATGTAGACAGTCT
>NW_006978251.1:0-793 GCF_000164805.1 Carlito syrichta | reverse complement strand
TACTGTCCCTAATCTAAAATCTGAATTTTTCATGTATATGGCATGACAGAAGTCACATGAATGAAATTCTGATGTCTTACTGATACCTGTTTTGCATCTCCTTGGCAGGAGAAATTAGACCACGTTTGGTACACAGCCAAGAAGATATACACGGACAGTGAAGCTAGTTCTGTGGTCAGTAGCACGGTTTTCCATTCTGCTAATTGAATTCCAGCTATTTCCTCAACACTTAAATGGAGGCAAGGTGCTTAGGGGCGCAACTACCAAATTAGGCAAGGCTTTTATTCTCTGTTTCTTTATCTATAAAATGTGCTTTTTCAAAGACTGCTTTACCCCTCAAAAGATGCTTAAGGACCACCTAACAATAAAAGAGAATGCTATCCCTTTGCCTTTTTGCAATGACATTTTAAGAAGAATGAATTTACACCTGGTGTGTACACCAAATCTCAGCTTCACCACAGGGTGGGTGATAATGTATGAGTGGACCCAACTACCACAGACCAGGGGTACCATGAATGGGGAGGGGTCAGGGATTCTCTAAAGTCAAGAAAAGGCTAGAGGTGCCATAGTTTCACCAAAACAATAGCCAAAGCATGTAATGAGTTATATTCCTTAAAGAACTCTCAGGTACAAGCCAGGCAGGGTGGCTCACGCCTGTAATCCCAGCACTTTGGGAAGTGGAGGTGAGAGGATTGCCTGAGCTCAGGAGTTCGAGACCAGCCTGTGCAACTTGGCGAGACCTTGTCTCTTCAATAAACTAAAAAATTAGCCAGGTGTCACGGCGTATGCCTGT
>NW_006978250.1:0-732 GCF_000164805.1 Carlito syrichta | reverse complement strand
TGAGATTCCAGATCTATATCATTCTTATAAACTGAAACTTGAGATTCAGTGCACCTAATTGCTATTCTGAAGGCAGAATGCATAATAAATTTTAAAAGGTTTAGAAAATAAAACAGTATCGTAATTTAATACAGCTTTTTGCATTCTGAAAATTTATGTACATTTTCTTGGTTTACTCTGTATTTTCTGATTGTTAATTTTGATTAAATGTTAGAGATGTGCAATCCTTAGAGAAAAGTTTCCGTTAAGCATTTCAAGGAAATATAAATTCACATTCCCTTTCTATTTTAACCAAATTTATATTTTTAAACGAGTATTTCCATTGAATCCCCTAGTATTTTCTCCACCTAAACATAATGCTGTACTCTGCAACAAAGTATCCGATTAATCTGACACTTTTAATCACAAAGCACTTTAAATGTGGCACACAGAAATAAGAGAATTTGGGGCCCAATATATATAGAGCAAAATAACATGGATATTTACAAAGTAGTGAGTATTTGGGCCTTGCATTAGTATAAATATTCAGATAATTGAAAATTCTGGAAAATTGATTATGATCTTAGCAAAAGCAATGTTCAAATCTTGTAGAAAAAACGGCTCAAAGGCTGTTACACAATGCTAAAAACATCCAAATGTTTCTAAAATAAAGAAAGTGCTAAAATATTATTTGGTTGTGTGATAACCAAGCTCCAACAGGAATTCGTGACCATAAAAATAAAAGACTACCTG
>NW_006978249.1:0-671 GCF_000164805.1 Carlito syrichta | reverse complement strand
CCCCACAATAAGCAGCACTGAACAGGACCAGCATCTAGGGACCCTGCAAACTCCAGTTCTGACTCACACTTCCTGCCTGCTTGCTTTTACTTTGGGGGGTTTCTTTTCACTGGGGGTCCACTTTAGTACCTGGATTTCAGCCCTCTTTTCAGGGATAGGTTGGTAGAGCTTTTCTTTGAGGAGTTGCTCTTATACTTTCACTAACATCGCATTGGTTTGCTTAAATCTATTTTGTTAGGATCCACTCCTGCCTCAATTAAATATATCCACATTTTCTGGGTAACCTTTACAGGGCCCTTCAAAACATTTTTACTATTCAGGACCTCCTTCACGTTTCAAACTCCCTATTTCTGCAAATTCAAATCCATTTCTCCCAGGCCCACTGTCATTTCATGGCCCCTTGTACAAGCTCATCTACAAGAAGGGATAGCCCAGATATCAGAATTCTATAAGAGGAAGGTATAGCTGACTGCAGTACCTTATCTTTCATTCTAGCTCTAAGGAGTACTCTTCTGTCCCATCTAAGGGGTTTATGCATAAAGCATGATGCATCCCCAGTTCCCAGAGGTAATCCTGTAGCTCCTCCATGGTGTTCCACTGGGGGAGGGAAAATGGGACAACATCTTCCTGGGTCAAGTAGCTCTTCATCCTACCATGAGCCATGTTAGGAG
>NW_006978248.1:0-709 GCF_000164805.1 Carlito syrichta | reverse complement strand
CATACCCCTCTGTAATGGGTGACCCAGCAGTGATCAGTGCCCTCTTTGGTGATCAGATCACTTATGACTGACCATTCTTTTATTGGGTGCCCTTGTACTGGTCCTTCTCTGTGATGGGTGCCTCATGAATAGCCCTCTTCTCTGATAGTTTCCTCAGTGACTGTGCTTCCTCTGTGATAGATGCCTCTGTGACAAGACCCCCTCTGTTATTGATGTAACGGTGACTGAGCCTTCTCCATAATGGTTACCCCAGTGACTGTGTCCCAATGGAAGGAAAGTCAAGGGGCACCCCTCAGAGAGGAAGACTAGTCACTGAGATACCTACACAGAGGAAGGCTTGACACTGTTGCATCAATAAGAGAAGAGGCTAAATCACTGGTGCAGCCATTATGAAGGAGGGTCATCTTGATGTTGCCATCTTCTGTGATGGGTGACAAAACCTCTTCTGGGATGGGTGTCCTAGTAACAAGTACTCCTTCAAAATATTTGCTGCAATGACAGCCCTTCTCTGTAATGAGTGCCCCAATATCAGGATCTCCAACATTATGTGTGCCCCAGTGACTGGCCCTCCTATCTGATGGTTATCCCAGTGATTGGTCCTTCTCTATAATAGGTACTCTACTGGCAGGTAATCTTCTATGATTGGTGCCCTATTGAGAGCCAGCCATGGAGGCCTGCCTGAGCATTAGGGATCCAGGCAGCCTGTGAA
>NW_006978247.1:0-461 GCF_000164805.1 Carlito syrichta | reverse complement strand
TGCCTCAGCCCCACAGGTTGAGGTCCCAGGAGCCACTATCATGCTGCCATGCCCAAGCCCAGCCTTGACAGAGACTTTGGCAACACAAAAGACGTCTCCCATGTGCATCATGACAGACATCCATGGCTCCCGAGGAAAGGTCTGTGTGGGAAGGGGACGATGGAGTGATCAGGAGAGAAAAGGGCACTTTCCATGCCTGAATGTGGAAGACAGGGCGACCAGAACCTGGACTCCCACAACTTTGCCAGGCCGCCTTCATTGCTCTGTGCCTGATGATCGCCCTATCCCGGAGCCATCTGTTCCTTGAGTTCAAACACGTCTTTCCTGTGCAACACAAATGTGGAGGGTGGAAGCAGGCCTTCTGGGGCACTTAGCCAAAGACTTGGGACTGACATGGCCAACTGACCCCTTTGAAACCTCCCATGAATGACAGGCCAGAAAATGCCTTTCCTCTCCCATCC
>NW_006978246.1:0-611 GCF_000164805.1 Carlito syrichta | reverse complement strand
TACAGTCTCAGCCTCCCAGAGCACTGGGGTTACAAGGCGTGGGTCACCATGGTCAGCCTTCTGTATTGTTTTCAATGGAGGTCAAGGCTGGGCTCGAGGGCTCAACCTCATCATCTTAGCACTTTGGGAGGCTCAGGTCAGCTGCCACCTGCAGCCTGCGGGTCTAAGACATGCCCGGGCAACTCGACAAGACTTCCTCCCTACCCTCCATCCTAAATGAGCTGGGCGTGGTGGTGCACGCCTATCGTTCCATCTCCTCTGAAGTCCATGGGCAGAAGGCTCACTGGAGCCTGGTGGGTCGAGACTGCAGTGGCTGGGAGCAAGCCACCACACTTCAGCCTGGGTGATGGGGTGAGACTCTGCCTCAGTAAAAAAAAAGAAAGAAAAGAAGTGCATCCATTTGCGTATAGAGTTGGGATCATTCTGAACGGACAGAGATGATTGGGGTAGGAGGCCTCAGCCTTGGGTATAGAGTATCTGAAAAATGGTGGAACAGAAGACAATTGGGCTGTGGCTTTGGGAGGCAGAGGTGGGGGAATGTTGGAGCCCGGGAGTTTGAGGGTAGTCTGAGCCAAGTAGTGAGACCTCATCGTTCCCCGGAACGCAAACAC
>NW_006978245.1:0-541 GCF_000164805.1 Carlito syrichta | reverse complement strand
TTTTCATATGATAATCTTTAAAATCCCCATAACAAAAGGATAACCTAATCCGTGACTGACACATTCTATAAACCTTTCTCATCCTAAGTTGATTGATTTATGCCAAGTTAAACAATTCTATAGAAGCTTAAGTATTTACTTTACAAATGAAAGTGGCCCATCCCAGAATGTTTGGAATGTGGCCCCGTCCAAAGTTCACAGTGGGCTACCTGCAAGTAACCCAGCCGCATTGTTTCAACAAAATGGCTGTCTTCTAAAACTATATTCCACAATTTACACCTTCAATAAATCATGGCCCAGAAGCCTGTGACCAATACTAAGGCTCTTAGATGTGACACGAGTTTGAATTATAAGTTGTGTGAAAGCCAAAACTGCAGTTTGTGGAAGAATGGGAGCAATAAGCTTCTGAAGTTAGATTGTGTTCATCCTGGTCTCAGAGTTTTTATGATTTTTTTTTGAGTTGGAGTCTCACTCTGTCACCCAGACTGGAGTGCAGTGGCCGCTCCCAGCCACCACAGCCTTGAGCCGCTGGGCTCCAGGG
>NW_006978244.1:0-534 GCF_000164805.1 Carlito syrichta | reverse complement strand
TGATAATTGTTCTAACCGGGATGAAATATTGTTTATCTTCCTTCAAATTTGTTGCAAAGTATTCCATATTAGAATGTATTTTTCAAAATGGGTTTTCTGTAACTGTTAACCTTTAGCATTTAAACTTTTGACAACTTAGTGTCTAACTTATTATTTTCGTAATATTTTATTTTTTTTAAATACCATTACAATCTCTTTTATACTATTTTAGCCTTTCTATAATAAACTACTATAAAAAGCAAAAAGTTTGTGCATACTGCAAATTATAGGGCCATTCACCTGTTTTCTTTCATAAATGGCCGCACCTAATATTAGAACAACAACATTATTGATTATGTAAAAATTACCTATATAACACTTCACTTTTAGCAAAATGAAAACAACATCCCCAAAGCTCCTAATTAGCAATCAACTTTGAAAACTGAAACTAATAAGCCTATTATGATGCCAAAGATGATGTTTATAATTTGCTTCTATAGTCCTCTGACAGGGATAAGGAGAACTGTGATGCACATTCAACCCAAGTCTTCCAGG
>NW_006978243.1:0-833 GCF_000164805.1 Carlito syrichta | reverse complement strand
GGAAAGACTGATACTTAATGCCCACAAGCCAAATATCTCTGAAGCATGAGACGAGCTCGAAGCTCTGATTCTTGTTTATCCTGTAGGAAAACACCTGGAGAATTTTTCGGATTGGGGACTAGTGTATCACATATTCCTTATTCTTCCATAGTGAGGGGCAGTGTAATGTCCTGTATATGAGGACTTCATTTCCCAAAAACCCTGTTTGGAAACGCTGATTCTTGTTTAGCCCTTAGCAAGATGTCATATAGATATTGTGATGGAGGAATCGTGTAAAACAGGTTTCATATTTCTGTTCAGCAAGAGATCGTGTAGATTCTGTATATGAGGAATACTATTACCTATGGTGCAGCTTTTATACCCTGATTCTTTTATATCACACAGCAGATCGTCTGCTATAACCCGGATTCTTTTTCTTCCTTGACAAGAGGCCGTGTATTTTCCTGTATAATAGCACTCTCATTACATAGATCCTATTCGAAACTCTAATTCTTTTTTATCCCTTTCCAAGATGCCCTGTAGACTTTTGGGATTGAGGACTCGTTTAAACCAGATTCCTTATTATTTCTTCACAAAATGTCATTTAGTTGCCTGTCTATAAGGACTGCATTTCCTCAGATTCATGCTTAAAGCACCCTAATTCGTGTTTAGCCCAAACAAAAACAACTGAAGTTCTTTTGGGAATGAGGACACGAGTAACGCAGATTCCTTTTTCTTACTTAGCAATTGGTAGTGAAGTTTCCTGTAGATGAGGACTCCCATTACTCAGATTCCTACTTTAAAAACCTGATTCGTGGTTACCTCTGAGGAAGACGGCCTGTAGTTTTTGGGTT
>NW_006978242.1:0-826 GCF_000164805.1 Carlito syrichta | reverse complement strand
CCAAATTATATATAGAACTCAAAAAGCAAGAAAACAACAAATGAAAGCAAAAGGAATAAAGATGTATGCTATTATGGAGAAGAGGTGAGAGGGTATACATCTTTTCCCAAGCCTGGCCTGCACTTCAAATAGTACAGGAAATATCTGGGCATTGAAAGTTTGGTTGAATTTGTGGGAGGTGGGGTACATATGCATGGTTACTTTTTATATTTCTTTTGGAGATATTGATGCATTACAATTTTCTGTCTTTTCTTAGTCGATTGTGGAGCATTCATGATTTTGTACAGAAAACTATCCATTTAATCAAAAGTTTAAAATTCAGAATTTATTGGTCCAAAGTTATACATTGCATTGTCTTAAGAATTGGCAGCATGAGTGTTTTTGTGTGGTTTCGTGATTTCTAAGGTGCTTTGTCTCCTTTGTTTTTGCTCAAGCAGACTCAACAATTCTTGACATTTTACTGGTCTTTTCTAAGAACACTTTTGTGTTTGTTGCTCAATCTACTTTTAAGTGTTGAAGTATTTTATACTGTCTTAATTACTTCTTAACTTTCCCCTTCTTTTTGTATTGTGAAGATTACCTATAAAAAGCGAGCAAAAAAACTCCATATAAATATGACTACACTGTAACAGACTACTAATGAGAATCTTAACAACATCCAGAATTTTCTATACGTTCTTTCAGACTCAGCCCTCCAGGAGGTAACACTTCTTTTTGTGACCATGATTGCCTATGTCTGTGTCCCTAGACAATACAGTTTAGTTTCTCTTGATGCTGACACTTTGAACTTTTGGATTGGAATCAAACTGAATATCTTCCTTTGCCT
>NW_006978241.1:0-488 GCF_000164805.1 Carlito syrichta | reverse complement strand
GCAGTGACCATGAGGGTGTCCCTGTGATCCGGCCTTGGAGATAGTCGGGATTCTGTCTCCAAATAATAATGATCACCAGCACCACCACCACCACCAACCCTGCCACCCAGTGTGCGGAGTCACCCTCAGGGCTGGGAGAGGAAAAGGCACATTCTGGCCTGTTGTTTGTGGGGGGTTTCAAAGGTGGCCACTGAGCATGTTCATCTCGTACCTTAGGCCATGCTCCCCGGGAGGCTTCCCTCAACCCTCCACAGTCCTTCCCCACAACCAAGATGTGTGTGAGTTCACGGAACAGATGACCCCGAGCTAGGGCAGGCATCTGACACAGAGAGGTCAAGGTGGTCCAGCAGTTCAAAGACAGTCCAGGTTATGGTCACCCTGTCTGCCACCTTTGGGTGGGGGGAGGGTTCCTTCCATTATCACCCACCCAAGTGTACCTTACCGTGGGGAGCCATGGATGCCTGATGTGACGTACATGGGAGGTGTCA
>NW_006978240.1:0-815 GCF_000164805.1 Carlito syrichta | reverse complement strand
CCAGGCTGGACAGCATAGAAAGTCCCCATCGAAACTGCAAGGAAAATCCAGAAATCTTTGAGTGAGGGCAGGCGTCAGCAAGAGGATCGACTCAGGGTCAGAGTTCAAGACCAGTCCTGAAGACCAGGATGTCAAAGATATGGAAATATTGTGATCGCAGCAGTTTAGTAGGCCCAGGTCGAGAGGTTGGCCCGAGTTGGGTGGTTTGAGAGCAGCCTGGGCAAACTAGTGAGGAAAGAAAAGGAAGAAAGGAAGAAAGAAAGAAAGAAAGAAAGAAAGAAAGAAAGAAAGAAAGAAAGAAAGAAAGAAAGAAAGAAAGAAAGGAAACAGAAAGAAAGAAAGAAAGAAAGAAAGGAAACAGAAAGAAAGAAAGAAAGAAAGAAAGAAAGAAAGAAAGAAAGAAAGAAAGAAAGAAAGAAAGGAAACAGAAAGAAAGAAAGAAAGAAAGAAAGGAAACAGAAAGAAAGAAAGAAAGAAAGAAAGAATGAAAAAAAGAAAGAAAGAAAGAAAGAAAGAAATCCATTATTTTGCAAAACTTCTGCCCTCAGTCTTTCCTCCCTGCACCCCCCATATGTGCGGGTCCCCCATTCTCAGCAACTTCCAGCCTCAACCCCCCAATTGGTGCCCCCACTTTGGTGTGGGAGTTCCCACATACCTGGCCAGGTTCTTGCCAGCTCTCCGCTCCGATGGGAGAAGTGTGTCCCAGGCAATGAAGTTCTTCCCTCAAGAAAGGCCAGGGACACATCCGCTACCCAGGAACATTTCTTCCCCACCAATTCTATTTTTCCTAACTCTAAAATCAGTCACCATGTGCA
>NW_006978239.1:2150-2962 GCF_000164805.1 Carlito syrichta | reverse complement strand
ACATTGCCCAGACTGGTCTCCAACCCATCGTCTCAGGCAGCTCCTAACTCAGTCTTCAGGATGCAGGTCTGATGGTCATGAGCCAGGGTGCCCAAACTGGACTCGCAAGCTCTGTCCATGGGGAAGACAAAAATAATGACCAGGGTTGCAGGCCACTGCATCCCATAAAACCAGGACCGTAGAAGCCACCAGACATGATTCCAGTGTTAACATTCTGGGGAATAACAAGGACCTGCTTCGTGGCCCAGGCTGGTCTCGATCTCCCAGGATACAGCGGTCCCCTACCTTGGCCTCCCAAAGCCCCAGTCTGACTGTCTGCCAATCAACCGTCTTTCAGGAACTCTAGGCCCCCAAGGCTGGGGCCACCTTCCCAAATGATGTATGTCTGTTCATGATGATTCCAACTCCGCACACAAATGGATGCTCTTCCTTTTTTCCTTTTTTCTTTGAATTGAAGTCCTACTCTGTCTCCCAAGTTGGAAGGCACTGGCTCACTCCCGGCCATCGCAGCCTCGACCTGCTGGGCTCCAGCAAGCCTTTCCAGGGGCTTTTGAGAAGCCAGAATAACAGGCGCACACTGACCACTCCCAGTCACTTGGGATGGAGGGTAGAGACGAGTCTTGCTGAGGTAAGTGGGAGGATCATGGCCCAGAGGCTTGGACTTGCCGCTGGCCTCCACCTCCCAAAATGCTGGGATGATGAGGATGAGCACCAGATGTTGGAGCTGGAAGGTTGTGAGTTTGGGGGACCCTCACATGTGGGGGTTGGGGACGGAAGGGTTAAGGTCAGAAGGTTTGCAGGAGAATGGAAGT
>NW_006978239.1:0-667 GCF_000164805.1 Carlito syrichta | reverse complement strand
GGCCAGGAATCACACATTCTATCAGTGGGGGCAATGTAAAGGAACGCCCTGGGATGGAGGCCGCCGCATCTTGTGTAGCTGGGACCATGGGCGCCACCATGTGTGATTCCAGTATTTGTGTTCTGGGGAGTGACAAGATCTCATTAGGTGGTACAGGCTGGTCTGGAACTCCTGGACTTCAATGGTCCCCCACCTTGGCCTCCCAAAGACACAGCCCGATTGTTTGTTGATGCACCATCTTTCAGGAACTCTAGGCCCTAGGCTGAGGCCTCCTTCCAAAATGATCTCTGTCTGTCCACGATGATCCCAACTCCATTCACAAATGGATGCTATTCTTATTTTCATTTTTTTCTTTGATTCAGCATCTCACTCCGAGACCTAGGTTGGAGGGTGGTGACTCGCTTCCAGCCACCACAGCCTTGGCCCACTGGGCTCCTGTGAGCTTTTCCCTGGGCTTAGGAAGAGCCAGAACAACAGGCGCATGCCAATGCCCGGCTCTTTTGGGATGGAGGGTAAAGACGAGTCTCGCTGAGGTGTCCGTGCAGGTCTTGGCCCATGGGCTCGGGCCGAACGCTGGCCTCGGCTGCCCAAAGCACTGTGATGGTGAGAATGAGATCCAGAACCCGAATTTGATCCTTCCTCGAAAATGAACTTGAAGGCCTGGTGC
>NW_006978238.1:0-6112 GCF_000164805.1 Carlito syrichta | reverse complement strand
CAACCCTGTTCAGCCAATCGCCAGCAAACGTGACAGCTGTCCCAACCAGTGATTGTTCTCCCCAAACCCCTCACAGCTTTTTCAGTGTGCCCTTTATAAACCCGTCACCCATCTTGCTGGGCACGACCTCTCTGGCCCACAGCTACATGGGGTGGTGAACTTCACCCGGGATTGCGCTAATAAATTTTTCTTGGCTCCTTTGTTGCCGTTTTGCCTGCTATGGTTTCATTTACCTTACAGGTAGTAGTTCCCTTGCTGGGATCTTTTACACTTACTCTAAGATAGTTTCCACCACACATGCAATTTCCTCCATTCAGGGAAAGTATAAAGCATTTTCCACCTGTGTGTTTCACCTCTCAGTTGTCTCCTTGTTTTATGGTACAAGTCTAGGGGTGTATCTAAGTTCTGCTGTGACCCACAACTCACACTCAAGTGAACAGCCTCAATGATGTATACTGTGATCACCCCCATGCTGAACCCCTTCATCTACAGTCTGAAGAATAAAGACATAAAAGGGGCTCTGAGAAGATTATTCAGAGGGAAGCAAGAAAGGACATAAGAATTTTTGACTCAGAGCCCTAAGCCTCAGAGCCAGAAATTCTGACTCATTAATCAGGTTATGGATGCAGAATTTACTTCCATTTATATCCTGGGTTATTTTTCTTTTATCTCAAGTGCATTATGGAATTTATGCTACTTGTTTGCAAAGCTTTTTGCTCTGGCATTCAACTTTTTCTTCCTTTGCCACTTTCCTACTTCCCAAAGTTATTTCCAAATTAGTGCTAGAAACTAAAAGTGGAGATTCCAACTTGTCTTATATGGTGATGAGATGTCTCAGTCCTTCAGAGTCAACTACATTTGGCAAGTATACCTTCATTAACATAATTTGACTGCTCATGAATATCTGAGACTATACTTTTTCACTTTTGCATTCATAATTCCTTTCTCTACCACTCCCTTAACTGCTCTTCCTGATCATGTAAACATAATATGCTAAGGAGTTTTATAGCTAGTCATGGTATTTTATTATCCTTGTTAGGATCCCATCCTCTATTCATCTCCATGTCTACAGTACCTACTAGTTTCCCTGGCAAACTGTAGGAAGGCAAATATTGTTTATCGAGTACATGTTTTGAGTGTAATCTATTAAGGAGGACAGATCAGAGTGAATCAATTGATTTCATATATCTTTACAGTCAGACTATCTTAAACATGATGGAGTAAATTTTTCAGTCACACATTGTATTGCTATAGATGATTTGTTTTCAGTGATGCACATATACTCATTAAAGTATGAAAGCTCTGTGCCCATGTATAAGTTTATTTATTGGAGTGAAGGATTTGAGGTCATAAGTTATATTATTTCCTTGTCTCATCTTGCTGATTTTTCTTAAAGTTTTCCAGTGCTACCTACAAATATGGCTCCTTTGTTGTCCTAGCTAATGTCTCCCACTTTTACATTTTTTGTCACAATTATAAATATAGACAGGAGTATAAAATGTGTATTTACTTTGTTGCCTTATCTTCTTTATACTCAAATTCTCCTCAGTTTTCATGATCAAAGAATCACTTAAATGGATTTTGAATTACTGACCAATATAGTCTCTGGGAATAGACACTTTTAACTCAGGATTACAATTTATCCCTGCAAAAATATATTAATTCTTTCTATCTCCCCTGGTTACCTAGAGGAGAATCTCAAAAGTAGTTTTATTTTAATACAATTATCAAAAATGAGCATAAATAACCAAGTAATCAAGAGGGTTTCCTTCAAATATTAGATTACTTTCAAAATATAAGATGCCTAAGAATTTCTGAATGTCTTTAGTTCTATTTACATTGATTAGTGTATTAATAAGCATCTACTGCATAACAAGCCATCATAATATTAAATAGCTTAATGTTGTGCTTTAAAACAAAACAAAACACATACCAGGGTATGTTGGAGAAGTTTCAAAAATAAGTTTTAGGATATTTGAAATTTTGAGAGTACAGTAATATTCAGTCCATGACTCTCCAACTCTAGTTAGTTCTAGATAGTTTGGAAAGCAAAGCCCATTTGGGTGAGGAAATTCATGAGAACTGCTGGACTCTCACAATGCTGCCTATAGCTTCTTCTGAACATCTGAACACCGCATGACTGTTCACACTCGGTCAATGTATATCAAATATCCAAACTCAAATTAAACTATTGTAGGGGTAACTACTCCTTACAAATAAGGTATCATAAAGACCTAGAGAGAAGGTTGGAGAAGTACAATCCTTCTAACGTCAATATAGGAGTGAAGAAATCAATGGAGAATAAAATTATCAGCCTGAAGGAGAAATAGACATGCAAGTGTTTTACACTTCTGTTGATGTTAAATGGTTATGAATTATGTAACAATGAAGATAAGAGTTTTATGAAGAGTTTAGGGAGTATCTGAAAGATTGGAGTAATAATGTCACACATCAAGAAACACCAGCTTAGCAAATATTCCCCAAACTAGAAGCTTATAAGAGCCTACACATTTTTTATAGGACTATTTGGAGCCAACAAATATTTGGAGGGGTTCGGTGATGAAGTCCCTGAGTACAAAAAAGCATAGGCTGGTTGACTCTCAGGCACTCTGCTCCCTGCACAGGATCCTGGGAATAGGTACCCCTTCAAGACCACAACTCCCCATCTTTCAGGAGCAGGACAATGCTAGAGTCATTTTCTGTAGCAAGAAACTTTTCTGGTGCCACAATGAGCTCAGTTACAGGGGACTGGGATAGAGTCACAATAGCTGCTATCCATTGAACATCTGCTCTGTGCCAGGTAATTTCCAGTGAGTTTTAAAATATTACTTACTTCTCACATAAACTCCACAAAGGAAATATAATTTCTAAAATTTTCATTGCCTGTCACGAAGTACACAAGAGACAGGTTTAACCTTGCTTATGCAAAACCTGAGTTCCCAGGTCCAACATTTCACTACCTACATTCAGACATCAGGTGCACAGTAGAATTATTGCTTGACAAGTCTTCAAAATTATACCAGACTCTAAAGCTGGACCATGCCCAAGATCCTCAAAGAGTGAAGCACAGAACAAAGTAGGCAACATCAACATCAACAGGAAAATAGTGATGAATGCAGAACTTCCCATATGTGAACATTTTTCTTGCTAATTTTTTTTGTGGTTGTGGCTATCCTGCAAGTTGTAGGAGGCTGAACAGCATCTTTGGCTTTAATTCTCCAGGTGCCAATAACACTTTCCCAGCTTTAGTTACTTAAAATTCCACCAGATATTCCCAAGTACCTCCAGGAGGCAGAGTCACCCTGGCTGAGAATTACTGACCTAGAGAATGATAAACATCTTGATGGATTTCTAGTCAAAACTCATCTTCTTCCTTGGTTTATAACTTTGAGAAAGTCAAATAACCCTCTTGAGTTCTATATTTGCAAGATGTTTACCTGAGAGTCACATCGGCCTAGCTAGAACTGAGAGATTGATGTGTTTGTTTGCTTGACTAATTTATAATTAATTTATTTAACATGTTAAAAAGTGTCTGCCAGACTCGTCAATGCAGGGATTATTATTGACAATTAAGTGATGCCCAATCAGAAGAGACTGAAGTTTGGAAAATGTATGAGACTGAAGAAGGAATGGGAGATATAAATTGGTTCCAGGACAAAGAACAGTACCACTTGCTCTCACTAATAAGTAGACCCTGAACATTTACCACAATGCTATAAGGGACAGGCAATAGCAGAATACTGCCAGGGTGGGTGAGATGGAGGGACACAACTTCATTAAGGGTACCTGATCTCAAACAAGGCAAAGTGGGGACAAAGGGAGGCCTAAACTTTACCTATACAATGACCACTTGTATACGTATCCTGAATTGTACCCATCTTTAAAATGAGTGAGTGAATGAATGAATGAATAAATAAAGAGATTCCAGTAAAACTAGAACATGTCCAAGTTTTGCAGTTAAATAAAAGAAACATATAGGCATGCGAGAATGTGCAATGAATTCAGGACTTATTTTTAAGATGGCTGTATTCCAGCATGCTTCTGTATTAACTAGAAATCTCTACACCAATGGATTGCTTTCAAATACCACCTCGAAGCAGCAGGTCAGAAGACATACATCTCTCAGTATCATCTCTAACACTGTATAGTCACATGAAAAATTATTTGATAAATAAAAATGGGAACACTAAAGAGATTTTACTTGCAATTATTTCCTTTCTTCTCATGCTGAGCATGACCCGTTTGTGGGTTTGTTAGTCTGCAGATTTTCTTTCTTGTATCTTTTTTCCTGTTTTTGTATTAGGATAATTTTTACCTCATCGAATGAGTTGGGAAGTGTTCCCTCTACTCCTACTTTGTAGAAAAGATTACAGAGAGTCTGCCAGCGCTAACTGTAGCCCTTAAGAGACCTTGTAGGTTTCCACTGAGCAGCAAAGTCTCCATTATTTTTTGTTTGTTTGTTCTTTTTCTTTTCTTTTTTTCTTTCTTTCTTTTTCTTTTTTTTTTCTTTTTGGAGAGATGAGGTCTCATTGTGTTGCCCAGGATATTCTCAAATTCCTGGGCTCAAGCAATCCTCCTGCCTCAGTTTCTCAAAGTATTGGGATTACAGGTATGAGTCACCATGCCCAGTTTATTCTTTACTATTTCAATAAGAGCATGCCCTTACTAGGTCACTGACAAGACATGTGGCACAGCCCACTCACAGCATGAAGCGTAGCTGCCCAGTCCCTACAACAAGAGCTGAATATCCACCAGTAAGTTGTAGAAAGTAAACCTACACTCCACAGTTCTACGATGGTAGATCTCTTAGTGAATACTGATTATGTGTCAGGCACTGGTTATCTATACTGAATCCCCACATTTACATCAAAATGTAGATACTATTTTTATTCCCATTAATGGATAAGAAAACTGAGGTTCAGTGATCACAAGCCTGCTCTGGGGACACATTGGTGTCAGGCTACCATAATTTAATCCAGGTCATCTGCAATCCTTACACTAGGCTGAGGTGTTCTCAAAATTCATACACCCAAGTGTTAGGAGAATTGCTTGTCAGCTTATTGGAGCCATCAGCACAAGAACCAAAGGACTGTTCATGGCAGAGTATCATCCACTTGGCCCTCTCCTAGAGCTAAGTTGTGAAGTATTTTAGATTGACTTTAATAGAGTACATTGGCACAAGAAGCTGCTGGTCAAAACAGAAAGTCTGACAGTTCTTCCAGTAGGTGAATCGCAGTACCAGAAAGAAGTCCTATTTAATTTTTTAAAAAGGTTTTATGATGTCCTTTGTGATTATCAGCTCCTTACATCTGAATTTACTCTCTGAGGTGAGGGTCAGCAAACTATAGCCTATAGGCCAAATCCAACCCACAGCCTGTTTTGTAAAAGGCTTTATTGTAACACAATCTAGTGGGTTGAATGATGGCTCCTTAAAAGATGATTTCAAACTTTACTATAAAGCTACAATCATCAAAACAGCTTGGTATTGGTACAGGAACAGGCATATAGATCAATGGAACAGAACTGAGATTCCAGAAGCAAAACCTCAATTTCTCAACCAACTCATCTTCGACAAAGACCTACCAATGGGGAGAGGAGAACCTATTCAGTAAATGGTGCTGGGAAAATTGGCTGACCACATGCAGAAGATTGAAACAGGACCCCTATCTATCCCCATGCACAAAGGTTAACTCCAAATGGATCAGAGACCTAAATGTAAAACCTCAAACCATAAGAACTTTAGAAAAGGAAGGAAATACTCTCATGGAAATCGGAACTGGCATCCAATTCCTGTACAAAACCCGAAACCCACAGGACTTAAGAGAGAAGATAGACAAATGGGACCTTATTAAACTGACAAGCTTCTGCAAAGCCAAAGAAACCATCAAGAGAGCAGGGAGACAGCCTACAGACTCGGAAAAAGTATTTGCCAACTCTAGGTCTGACAAAGGCTTAACATCCTGGATCTAAAAGGAACTGAAACGTACTGAAAAGAAGAAAACAAACAACCCCATTATAAAATGGGCAAAAGACATGAACAGACACTTCACTAAAGAAGACATTCGAGCAGCCAACAAACACATGAAGAAATGCTCAACCTCACTAATCATCG
>NW_006978237.1:0-792 GCF_000164805.1 Carlito syrichta | reverse complement strand
TCCCCTCATGTTTGGAGCTATTTAGCATGTGGATATTAGGAATCAGTCAGTTCAGGACTCCAGCAACATGCCAGTCCTCTTGATAGATCTAAACCTGTATCTGGCACTACAAGTCTTTTATGTTCCTCGGGGCAGCTAAAGACAGATTCCAGCACAAAAGGGATCATCTCGCCATATTTGGAAGTAACTCTTTGTCTCAAGATGAACCTTGTAATTCTCAAACTTCCACTTGTACTTTTATTTTGATAGGGGCCGAGGGTTTTGCAGTTGTCAAATGTTTAATAAGTATTTTTAAAAGTAACCAGGAATCACGGATTGCCCATCCCTAGGAAATTTGTGGGCATCTGTCTTTTTGTATACAAAGTTTTGGAATACACATCGACAGGAAAAATCAAGGTATCTTCCTGATAACTAAAAGGGAATCTGGGTTCTTACAGTTCTCATTCGCCGAAGTCTACAGGGCCTCGTGGTGAGGTTTAATCAGGAATCTGGGCTTCTAGGTCCCCATATTGTTAGGGTGTCTTTGACAAGGGAAGCAGGAATCTTGGATTCCATTTGCCCAGGAAACTTCTTGGGGTCTTTCAATTGATATCCAAACAACTTGAATTCTATATCACCACGGAATATTTCGATGTCTTGCTCAGAATGAAAAAGGAATCTGGGTAATGGGAGTCCTCATATACAGGAAAATTCATTACTCTTGCGAAGGATGAATAAGAAATCTGGGCTACATGGGTCCTCAATACCACAAATCTACAGTGCATCTTGCTAAGGGCTAAACAAAATCAGGGC
>NW_006978236.1:0-410 GCF_000164805.1 Carlito syrichta | reverse complement strand
TTCATTTACCTGAAATCTGGGAAAACTAAGTACTATACAAAACTCCTTCCATTCATGGTGTTTTCTCTGGTATAAGTCCTTTCTAGTCTTCCAAGAAGGCTGGAAAATCTAATGTCATTACTACAGCATCCATAGATTTCTCTGCATGAGTCTTCTTATGTTTTTGAAGGAAACTGGCAATATAACAGTTAATGCTTTGCCTATTTTATGCACACACACGCTTTTGACCAGTGTGGGCCTTTTAATTCTTTGAAGGAATGTGACACAATTGACATTTACTACATTCATAAGATTTTTCTCCAATGAGTATGTTGTTTTCTAATAGAATGTTAAGAAGTGAAGGTTTTTCCACTTTTTTTTTACATTCACAGGGTCTCTCTTCAGTATGATTTTTTTTCATGGTCAAGAAG
>NW_006978235.1:0-611 GCF_000164805.1 Carlito syrichta | reverse complement strand
CGAGTGGCTTGTACCACAGGCCTGTGCCACCAAGCCCGGCTAATCTTTGGATTTATTTTTGATGGCCGAGATGTGGTCTCATTTCCTGTCCCAGGATGTTGTGGAACCAGTAGATTCAGGCCATTCACTCACCTGGGACTCCCAAGAAAGATAGATAGAAAGAAAGAAAGAAAAAAGAAATCCATTCTTTTGCAAACATGTTGCCCCAGACCTTCTCTCCCATCCCTCTCACATGTGAGGGTCCCCCAGCTCAGCACCTTCCAGCCCAACCCAGACCAATGCCTTCCCCCACTTTGGTGCTGAAGTTCCTGAGACTACCTGGTCACATTCCGGCCAACTCTCCTCTCTGAGGTGAGAAATGTGCCACAGGCAGGCTGACCTGCCGATTCGGCAATGAGGACATTTTGCCAAGAAAGGTCAGGGACACATCCCTCACCTGAGAGCCATTCTTCTCCCCAGTTCCATTTTCCTGGCTCAAAGGCCAGTCACCTTGTGTACACAGAACACACAGTTGAGAATCTGTGCACGATTCTGATGTTTTTGGAGACAGGGTGTGACTCTGTGGCCCAGGCTCAAAATTGCAGGCTCTGGTGATCCACCCATCTCAGGCG
>NW_006978234.1:0-732 GCF_000164805.1 Carlito syrichta | reverse complement strand
TGACTTCTGCTGGCAATCATGCATGTGCTCTTGCCTTGGATGACAACTGTGTATGTGTTCTCACCCTCCACTGACATTGCATGCATGACCTTAGCGTTGGGCAACATGTGTGCACATGACTTAGCCTTCGATACAATTCACACACACACCCTTGGCCTTGAAAGACGCCAATGCATGCACCACAGCCTCCAGCAACACTCATGTGCATGTTCATGGCCTCAAATGACACCTACACACTTGCCTTTGGCCTCTGCCAACATTTGTGTGCATGATCTCAGACTTTGATTATACTCTTGTGCTCTCCCTCAGCCTCAGCTGACACTCACACACTTGTGCATGCACCACTGGCCTCAACCTACACATGCGGGCATGCCTCTGGCCTCCAAAAACACTCACATGTGTACCAACCAGCTTGGACGACACTCAAACACATGCCTTCAGTCTCTGCTGACACTTGCATGTGTGCCCTTGGTCTCCACCAATCCTCATGCACATGCCCTTGACCATGGCCAAAATCCACATGCATGCCCTTGGCCTTCATCAACACTCATACATACCTTCAGCTTCAGATGACACCCATGAGTGTGTTCTTGGCCTTTTCTGACTCTCTAATGCATGCCCTCAGTCTCGGTCAACTACTGTGTTCATGCACATGCACTTGTCTTCCATCGACAGTCACAGGCGTACCCTCAGGTCCCACTGACACTGGTGCGTGAGCCCTCAGGCTACACC
>NW_006978233.1:0-4517 GCF_000164805.1 Carlito syrichta | reverse complement strand
TGTTCTCTGGCCTGGTGAACTGCCTAGGCAGGGAAAGAAAGATCACTTCCCCAGTAGGGTCTTTGTGCAGAAAGGATGGGTGGTAAAAATTCCTAGACTGCAACACCATACTGAGTATCTGGGGTTATGCACAGGTGTGACAGAGGGAGAAGCCCTGCACCCAATTGTCTCTGTAGTAAGACAGGGAGTAGGTGCACAAAACCTCACCATACGTCCAGGCACGGAACTGAGTGTGCAGTTGCTCCAGGGTCTGGCTCGGGGAGGGCGGGTCTGTGCTGGCTTCGGATCTAGGTGAGTGGGTGCAATGACTGTTGGAGAGGATGCCCTGGTGAGGGGCCGAGTGATCACAGTTGGGAGAACGTCTTTGCAGGGCAGGACCGCTTGGGCCACTAGTCAGGCATTCGGGAACACTGACGATCTGGAGGCATGTTTGGGAGCACCCCATCCCAAGCATCCCTGTAGCACGAAGGTGGGGCACTCAGGCTTCGGATCCCGGAGAACGGGTGGCCTGAACGCCTGGAGATGGGCTGAGCCGTGGAGTGGAGGAGGCCCCTCAGCACCTGTTCCCTGCACGGTCGGGATGGGGCCGCTTAGCTGCTCGCCCATGCAGGCAGTAGCTCCAGATGCCTGGAGAAGAGACTGGGCAGGGCCCAGAGGGCCTTGTTGCCAGAGGATCGTGTGAGCTCAGGCTGCTAATCCGGGTGTGCAGAAACGGGGCCCACCTGTTCTTTGGCCCTGGAATGGCGCACTTCCCCCACATGGCTAGGGGGCCGGCCTGGGCATCCCAGAGAGACACACGCAGCCCCGGTCCAGTCACAGAGCTGGCTGGCTTCCAGCCTCACTACCTGGGAGGAAGCATGGGTCTGCAACTCTCCCACCACTCAGGCTGCTGGTTCAGATGTGAGGGAACGGGCCCCTCCTGCTGGTCTTCTGTTGCTTTCACTGCTGTTCCCCATGCACAGGACGGGGCTTCTCTGAATCCTCAGTGTTGCTGGCGCATTTTCCCCGGACTAGCCCAGGAGCGAGGTGGGGGTACTCCCTAGAGGCCGGCACCGAACAGTTCCGGGTGGCAAAACTCACCTTGGACGCAGGGCCCCTTGTTCCTGCGAGACTGCAGCGACAGCAACTGTCCTGCCAACATGGCTGCAAACTCAGGGGCGCAGAAATGGGGGCCCTGGCTAGGAGGCTGTCGCTTCATCTACTTTTCCAGCTGCTCCTCAGGGTGGGGTACCTCAATGCAGCTGCCAGAGGAGGAAGCCAGGACACCCACAGAGACACATACAGACCGATTCAGGTGGCAAACCTGACTCTAGCTGTTAGTCATGCTTCTGGGGGAGAAGCCTCAACTTCAGCGATCCTCCTGCAGCTCCAGTCCTGTGACAGGATGAGCCTAATTCCAGCACCTGCTTCTGTGCAACCAGCGTAATTGTATGAGCATATGGTGTTCATGATGCTGTGCATGCTGCAAAAGTCATACCCAGTGCATCATTCTTGGGAATAAAAGTCAATGCCTTTCAAAGACTTCCTAAGTCTAACATGGCCTGTCCCCACACTGCCGGCCAACCTCTGTCTATTACTCTGCAAACCACCCGTTTTGCCTGCACTGGCCACATGCCCCTTCACTTTGCCGGAATACACTCCTCCTGTATTCTCCAAGGCTCATTCCCTTACCGCCTGTGAGTCTGCTCAAAACTCATCTTTCCGCGTGGTTTTTGCTGACCACTCCATTAAAATCAATCCTCTGGCCTCCACCACCAAATCTACTCATCCCACGTTTATTTTCCAACATGCCAAATATAAATCATGATCTCTACTCAAACATAACTTGATTTTTTATTGTTGTTCTTGTTGATCATTGATTAATGTTCAAATGCTGAAGCGTGGCAACTTATGGATATTATTTATCCATGTGAATTGTTGATTCTTTTAAACACCTTGGAACTGGAAATTACATTCTCAGTAAACACTTGTCCCATGATTAATGGAAAAAGGAGAGAAAACCTCCTGATCTGATGTGCCTGTGTGTGTTAAAGAGGGGAGTACATGGGGGGATCTAACTACAAAAGAACTTCTATTTTCCTCAGAAGACACAGTATTTGTAGGGGAGCAAAGTCTGTTTAAGTCGTGTCCTAAAGACAAACTCATGGGCTCTGTCGATATTGTTGTGGAAAAAAATTTGGAATCAACATTTTATCTCATTGCTCTGGGCACTACATGAATTGCTGCTCCCTTTTCCTCCTTGGGCTGATTGGATTATTACATACTAAAGAATAATACTGCATTTTGACAACTGAACCATATTCCAAACAAGACATTTAAAGCTTAGATAAAGCTGTTTGCGTTCTCAAATTGTATTAGTTTCAGCACAGACTGTGTGTAAAAAATTCCATTTGGGCGTATTGTTGGGAGCCAGCCTTGGAGGCCCGCCTGATTGACAAAGTCTAGGTGCGCTGAGGACCCCCGGCCGCAAAGCGAGTCCGGGCAGCTGAGACCCTTCTGTCTTCCATCTTTGCTGTTGATGCAGCTGAAGAAATTCTGTGCAGTCGTGGAAAAAGAAGATGGCATGTTTATGTGAAGAATCACAGCTAACCTGGAAATGTCATGGTTTATTTTTCCATTTTCCCACTATGCCACTTGGCCTTTTCTAACATATGCAAGGGTTAAAGTCTGAAGCACATCAAGAATGCTTTCTTTCACTTGGTTATAAGTTACTAGATATTGCTTAAGTAATAAATGATATAAGTATATCCACTCCTTATTTGATTTAAGATTATGCAATTTAGTGTTTAGACATAAGGATTTTTACAAGCACAAGTTTATAGTAGTTTATTATGAATTCATTATATGTTTTAACACTTATCTAGGAGTTATGTAGGTGATATATAACACTGTTTTCACTGACTTAGGATAAAGATTAATGTTAAGGTTTTTACTTAATTCTATAGTTAAAACTCTAAGTTAACATTTATAGGTGGGTTTTCACTGAACTCATAATATAATAATCAGACACTTTTATGACAGATCAGCTAAAACAGAAAGTAACCTTGAGGGGCCTGGGAAACATTACTAAAAGCCTCTTTTGAGTTCTCTTTAGAAACAAGCACTGCAAGATAAGAGAAAAGTATCAAGGACATCTGGACAAGGGAGACGATCACAGGACTCTGAAGAACATGAGAGCTAAGATGGGTAAATTCCTGACACATAAAGAAATATACACTTAAAGAAACTTTCTTGAGACATTTCAAGGACTGTAATTTGGGACATTGGACTGAAAGTATCATTGTTGGCTTTATGAATAAGACTTGTTGTCTAAATGCCTTTGGGAATCTTGGTTTGTTTGCTACTATACCATTGAGAATCTTGGTTTGTTTGCTACTATGCCTACGGGAATCTTGGTTTATTTGCTACTAAGATCACTGGATGGTAACTTTTAGAAGATATGTATGTGAAAGAATTTTCTTTGTCTTGCCCCTTCACAAATGGTATAAAAGCTCTGTGTTAACTAACATTAAATCGTCATCTGTTCAAGAGGCAGGTGTCCATGTATATGATCTTCATCCATCACCTATCCGTTTCTCCTTCAGGACATCCCATGACCCTTGCGGGGCAGGCCCCCACAGTGTATTAACCCCTAGCATTTGTATTCCTTTTAAAATTAAATAGATGGAGACTTGGATGCTCCAACATACGTTAGATGTCTCAGCAGAAAGCAGTTAATTACTCTCTGGATGGCAGAACTTTGGAGAAATAATAGCCACTTCTGTTTTCTAGCCCCTGAAAATACCACTATGAGTTTTTTGTTTTTCCAATACTGCTGCATTACTTGTTTCAAAGTTGAGGAAGGGATGTTGGTGACCTCAGGTGGTGACTTTAATTAAAAGTACTTCCCAAGATTGTCAAGAGAAACTTCTGCAGCTCAGAGAGTAATTTGTTATTCCTCTGGACAAATCCGACTTTTCCCTGGACACACATCAATTTCCTCCAGTGGGCTGAAGTAACCCACGTCCTCCCACATCCCCGGGTCCAGGCAAGGCTCCAGCTGGTTCATCAGAGGAACCCCTGAACCCTCGCAGAGTCAGCTCAGTAAGTCCCTTCTGACTGCAGCTCTTGGATGAATGCAGCATCTGCCCATTCTTTGCAAGAGTGACCTTCTGCATTCTGTCTTCTTTCGACTTCTTCTTATGTTGGATACCCTGCTTCTACCTAAACGCAGGTCCAACCTCTTCCTAGTCCTGTAAAGACACTCCTCTATCACTTTAGCACTTATTTTCGATGGCTTTTCTCCCATCCGTCTTTTCTCTCATTGAGTCTGCTGCTTTCTCCTTTCTCTTTGCTTATAATTCTTATTGCTCTGATCAAAATTGTTTAATTTTTCTACCACATTCCATTTAAAAAATTTTTATTTATTTATTTATTTATTTATTTATTTATTATTATGAAGTTGTGGGGTACAGTTAAGGGTTAGGAATACAATGGCATTTTATTCAGGGACCCTCTTGATATGGGGTTTTTCCCTG
>NW_006978232.1:0-776 GCF_000164805.1 Carlito syrichta | reverse complement strand
TTAACTAGCTAGCCAGCTGGTTGCCAGGTGACTTAACTAGCTGACATAACTGCAAGTCAACTGGCTAGACAGCTGCTTTAAATAGCTGGCTACCTATCTAGTCACCTGGCTAGCCAACTGAATTACCTAGCTGACTTTTTCTAGCAAGCTGTCTAGCCAGCTCACTTAACTAGCCAGCTACCTACCTAGCCAGCAGGCAAGCTTGCTGACTTAACTAGCTGACTTGAACAGCTAGCCTGCTGGCTGGTAAGCTGACTTATATAGCTAGCTACATAACTAGCCAGCTGGCCAGACAGCCGACTGAACTAGCTGACTTAACCAGCTAACTAGTTGGCTACACAGCACATTTAACTCACTGACACACTAGCTAGCCAGGTAGCTATCTAGCTGACTTAACTAGCTACCTACATTGCCAGTTGGCTTTCTAGTTCTCTTACTTAGCTGAATTAACCAGCTAGCCAGCTGGCTAGCCAACTGACTTAACTGGCTCGCTACCTAGCTAGCCAACTGGCTAGCCAGCTGACTTAACTAGCATATTTAACAAGCTAACTACCTAGCTAGCCAGCTGACTTAAATAGTTAGCTAAGTAGCTAGCTACCTAGCCAGCCAGCTGACTTAAGAAATTAGCTAACTACCTAACTACCAGGCTAGCAAGCTGCCTTAAAAAGTTAGTTGCCTAGCTAGCTAGCTGACTTAATCAGATGACTATGTAGTTAGTTTATTCATTATCTAACATTCTAGCTAAATGACTTAATCGTCTGACTTAACTCGCTAGA
>NW_006978231.1:0-801 GCF_000164805.1 Carlito syrichta | reverse complement strand
GACAACATGTATCTTGACTCCAGACCCCCTGTGATGATTCATGTGGACACGGAGTCTCCCTGAGTGGCCCAGACTGGCCTTGGGCTCCTGGGATCCTGCCATACTCCCCCCTCAACCTCCCAGAGTGCTCAGACTCCAGGCGTGGGCTGCCAAGCCAGGCCTCCAGTTTCGTTTTTGATGAAGGATAGAGGCCTGGCTCAGGGCTCACCCTTGTCATTCCAGCACTTTGGGAGGCCAAGGCCAGCAGCCGGCTGGAGCCCAGAGGCCGAGACCCACCTGAATACAGTGGCAAGACCTTGTCTCTACGTTCCATCCCAAATGAGCCGGGCATGTTATTCTTTCTGGTTCCACAGAAGACTGGGAAAAGGCTTGCAATTGCCAGACAGACCGAGGTTGTGTTGACCAGGAATGAGTCACCAACCTCCAGGCTGGGAAATGGAGTGACACTCCGACTCAAAGAAAAAAAGGAAAAAAGGAAAAAAAGAAGAGAATCCATTTGTGTATGGAGTAAGGATCATCATGAACAGACAGAGAGCATTTGGGAAGGAGGTCCCAGACTTCGACCTAAAGTTCCTGAAAGATGATGGATCAGAAGACAACAGGGCTGTGGCTTTGGGAGGCCGAGGTGGGAGACCACTGGAGCCTACAAGTTTAAGACCAACCTGGGACATGTAGTGAGACCTCGTTACTCCCCAGAACGCAAACACTGGTGTATGTGTGGTGGGGCCCACAGTCCCGGCTACACGGGATGCAGTACCCTTCATCCCGGGGTGTTCCTTTGTATTACCACTGCTGACAGAA
>NW_006978230.1:0-403 GCF_000164805.1 Carlito syrichta | reverse complement strand
CTAACTGGTTATTTAACTGACTTCAATAGCTGACTTAACTAGTTAGTTGACTAGATAGCAAGCTGACTTAGCTAGCTGAATTAAATAGTCCGGTAATGAGTTAGCTAGCTGACTTAACTAGGTAGGTATGAGTTACATAGCTGGCTTAAATAGTTGGCCAACGAGTTAGCTAGCTGACTTAACTAGTTGGTGAACAAGTTACCTAGCAGACTTAACTAGTTGGTCAAAGAGTTAGCCTGTGGACTTAACTAGTTGGCTAATGAATTAGCCAGCTGACCTAAATAGTTGGCTAAGGAATTAGCCAGCAGACCCAACTATCTGGCTAATGAGCTAACGAGCTGACTCAACTAGGTGGCTAAAGAGGTAGGCAAGTGTCTCAACTAGCTGGCTAATGGGCTAGCCA
>NW_006978229.1:0-759 GCF_000164805.1 Carlito syrichta | reverse complement strand
TCTCTGAGAAGTCCTATGTAAAGGGGTGTAAATTTTGGGTTTAAATTTTTCCTTTGTTGACTATCTTAGCCATAGGACATTTTCTCTTTGGGTAGCTTACTTAGTTCTATAGGGTTTTGTATATACTGAAAAAACACAAATCATCTAAGATTTCATAGTAAAACTCTAATCACAACTTAGAATTAGATTTTTTTTATTATCTGAAAAGATTTGGGGATTATCACATTCTTGAGAATTTTTAAATCTATGTAATTACCATTTTTAAAATTATTTTCTTGTTCTATGCTTTTGTACTTTAAAAAAAAAATCAAGTCAAAGCACTTAGATCTTAGCCTTAGGTAAAAGAGTCTTGCATCTTGTTAGAATTATGAGTTTTGGAATAAGATCTTGCCTCTAAAAAAAAATAATAAAATAAAATTATGAGTTTTGCTGTATATATTTCCAAATATATTTTATCTTCTCCCCGTTTTAGATACATGAAGCAAAACCATGGAGCCATACATTATGTTTTCCAAAGGTACTTTTATATTAATCTTATAATTCCTTTCAGCTACCACTAATTTTGAAGAAGAAATAGAGAAACAAATTACTTCTCAAACCTGCAAAACTTTCCTTAAGTCTTAGACAAGTTATTAGGTTTATTAGAAAGCTAAATAATCTTAGACAATTTGGTTAAGCTATTAAAAGGACATGAAATACTTCTGTTTGTTGAAAATGCAATAAATTCCCATAGCATTTCACTACTCTGTCCAAGAAAGT
>NW_006978228.1:0-803 GCF_000164805.1 Carlito syrichta | reverse complement strand
GACATGACAGTTGCTGAAAAGTAATTCCAGTCCACTGAATTGGACAATTCTATATTTAACAATTTTTCTTCATTCATTGATCAAAAATTGTTAATGCCTATATTCATGAATGCAGGAATTTGTGGAGCAGTGATACTTTTATTGCTGTGCCTACTTCCAATCATTTTCAGAGTGTGAATAAAGAGTACATCTCAGCTCAATAGGAAGTTTCATCGTTTTCTGCTAAAAAAACTAAAAAAAAGGGGAGATGTTGAGAGCCGGCCATGGAGGCCCACTGAGCATTAGGGATCAGGAAGGGCCGTTGACCCCGAGACCACTAGGATGTGTTCGGGAGTTGTTGACCCATTCCCTCCCTCTTTTTCCATTTGGCACAAACTACCAAGAAATGCTCCAGCTGGCTCTAACAGAAAACTCTGAGACCAGAACGTACACAGCTAACCTAGAAGTCTATTGTTCCCATTTCCCTCAGCTTATGGTCTTTTGCTCTATCACAATTTAAGTCTGGCTTTGAGTCACATTGAGGAGTCTTAGCACAGGTCACAGGTTCTTTTGATGTGACCTTTAGAAATATATAGATATAGGTTTTAGAAAATAGTTTATATAGATTAAGAAAATTTAAGTAACCATTTTATTACAGAAGCATGGTTAGTTCAGTTTTATTTAGGGGGGCCAGTGAAGTTTGAATTGAGCCAGCTGGTGCTAGGAGAGTGTAACCATAGCAACAATTGTTTTAATAAAAACTAGTTTTAATTAGTATATAATAGTGGAAGTTAATAATTCACTATGGTGGTTTGGGGTTTAGA
>NW_006978227.1:0-907 GCF_000164805.1 Carlito syrichta | reverse complement strand
AAAGCTAAAGAATCTTAGACAATTTGGTTAAGCTATTAAAAGGAACATAAAATACTTCTGTTTGTTGAAAATACAATAAATTCCCATAGCGTTTCACTACTCTGTCAAGAAAGTCAAGGATTTCATAAGACAGTGGTGTCAACTTTGTATCCTATACTCACCTCAGTGAGTAGGACACTGACTCTAGCATTTTTAAAAGCTTCCTTGGTATTTCCATTCTGTGTACAACATTAACAACCACAAAGAACTTTTAAAAGTGTGGTCTCTGCTCATTGAGTTTCCAGCAGCCATTGAAAAATTCTTCTCAAAACACGTTTGTAAAAACTTATGCTTCACAATCTTTCATAGTAAAATATTTTTGTTGCAGGGCAATGATTCTAAACAAGTGGCACTGTTTACTTCATAGCAACTTGGAAAATCCACTAAACGCTGCCTTCATTGTTTCTCTTTCCCTTGTCTTCTACAAACCCAGTGAATGCTATCTGTGGTCCCTGTCTTCAGGTGGGAGAGACAATCCTAATCAGAGAAAAAAGTGTATCTGGAGATCCAGCAATATTCTTTGATGAGTAGTAGAAGTCAGATTTACTGCAATTAGGTCAGGTATGACAAGGAAGGGCTCATGGTGTTTGAGGAGACTGCATTTTAAGATTCTCAAATTCAAAATCCTCTCAAAGCTCAAAAACTGAATGAGGGGCATTTTCTTTAACCAGTGCTCTGTCTCATGAAAATCCAATCCTTCTGCTAAGACCTTTACTACTCACTGAGGGAATAAGCCTGAAATCTGTTCTTGTTAGACTCCTTCCACCTCAAACCCTTACCCCCAGACATCCAGTAGGATGCAGTCATCATCCTGTCATTAGACAATATGCCTATAAAATCAGGGTGGCTGCTTGCTTTCTAGAATTAT
>NW_006978226.1:0-760 GCF_000164805.1 Carlito syrichta | reverse complement strand
CCAGGTAATAATTTGGCCTACTAGTCAGCCAATGTGTTAAATCAGGTAAAAAGTCAGGCAACTCGTCAGCCAGCAAGTTAAGTTTACCTAGCTAACTCGTTATACAACTAGTTAAGTCAGCTAGTTAACTTGTTTACCAACTAGTTAAAACAGTTAGCTAACTGGTTAACCAACTCGTTAAATCAGCTAGCTATTTCATTAGACACCTAGTTAAGTCAGCTAGCTATGTAAGCTAGCTAACCAGCTAGCTAGCTAATTCAACTAGCTAAGTCAACTAGCTCACTAGTTAGCTAACTGCTTAAGTCAGCTACTTAATTTTGCTATCTAACTACTTATGTAATTAGACAGGTCTGCTAGTTATTCAGCTAGTTAAGTAGCTAGCTATTTAATTCAGGTAGTTAGGTCAGTTAGCTAACTAGCTAAGTCAACCAGTTAAGTCAGCTAGCAAAGTAGTTAAGTCAGATAGCTAAGTCAGCTAGTTAAGTAAGATTTCTAATTTAGTCAGCTAGTTAAGACATCTAGCTAGCTAGTGAGCTAACAGGTTAAGTCAGTAGGCTGAGTCAGGTAGTTAGCTAGGTAACTAACGGGTTAAGTCACCTGGTTGAGTCAGCAAGCTAGCTAGTTTGTAAACGGGTTGAGTCATCTGGTTTAGTAGGCTAGCTAGCTACTTAGCTAACGAGTTAAGTCAGTTGGATGAGTCAGCTAGCTAGATAGTTAACTAATGAGTTAAGTCAGCTGGTTGTGTCAGCTAGGTAGCTCA
>NW_006978225.1:0-739 GCF_000164805.1 Carlito syrichta | reverse complement strand
TTATGAATGAGAACATATTGTGCTCTCTTCTTTGTTTCTGTGATAGGTCCTTGAGTATGATCGACTCCAAATCTATACAAGTTCTGCGAAGTCCATATATTTGTCTTTCTTTATAGCGGCATAATATTCCATTGTGCATTTGTATCACATTTTCTTTATCCAGTCCAGTTTCAGTCAGCAACATAATTGGTTCCATGTTTTTGCTATTGTGAATAGAGCTGCAACAAACATATGTGTGCAGTTATCTTTTTTGTAGAATGATTTGAGTTCCTCCGGGTATATTCCCAATAGAGGAAGTGCTGGGTTATATGGAAGGTCAATTTCTAGTCCCATTGGAGCCTCCTATAAGTTCTAATAAGCCAGTATATCTCTCTGCTGGACCTATGGCTACCACCTTGGAATGAGCAAAGAATATTATGTGCAAGCCCTGTTGACGCTACTGTATTACAATTTGTGTAGTCAGGCAGGATATTCCAGAGAAGCCCTCACTGTAGTGTCTGGGGGTAAGATAGAGGTTGGGGTAATGTTGCTGGGAGAAATCCCATGGTGGACCACTGGTACTATGTGGTTGAAAGTTGCCAGCTTGATAAATAGCTGGAAACCACTAAGTGAATACTGGATGACCCGAAAATGCCAACTGGACAGATGGAATTAATAAAAAATATGATGAGAAAGAAAATTTCAGAAGAAAAAAGATAGCTGTGCAGTTGCATCAGCTGTGAAATGGGCACTGCTTTGC
>NW_006978224.1:0-791 GCF_000164805.1 Carlito syrichta | reverse complement strand
GAACTTTATTTTAAGGTAAGAAAGCATAAAAACATCCTGCTTCAGCTTTTCAGGCACCAACAGTGTTGCCTAAAAGTTTTTAGTACAAGTAAAGCATCTTCTAAGAAGTTGTCTCAATCTTAGCCAATATTAAATGCCTCTGGAGCCCCCACATTCTTTTCTGATTAACTGTGGAGAGGAGTGTATACTTTGCAAGGTTCTTACATGGATTAAGATGTGGGGACATGTAAGAGTCTGTAAGGCCTCCTTAGGATTTTGAAAAGTGCCAAGTAATCAGGATCTTATAAAATGGGTGGAAAGGGCTTATAATTGGAGGTACAGTGGCTGCACTGCTCTGTTCCTCAGGGTGCTTGCTGGAGGCTGGGTAGAGGTTCACATGCAAGCTTTGACCTAGAGCCTGTACTCTCAGCCCCACCTGTCTAAACCTCACCCAAGATGGGTCTCTTGGTGCTGTCCCATCCCTCTGAGAAATGTCCCTGCCTATCCTCTCTTGTATCTGCACCTTTGTGTTTGATAACTGGCTTTTTACTTTATATTGCAGATAATCCCCCTCCAGACTTAACTTCAGTCTCTAATTTTACTCAAGAGGTTTCATTAACCTGTAGTTCACTAACTGATACAACTATTTTTAAATTCATAATTATAAGACCCATTAATCCATGCACAAAAAAAATGTGTCCACAACCCTTGTCAGATGGAAAAAGGAATCACTGTAAATTGCTAGAAAAAAAATACATATATGTAGAAAAGAAAGCCTTTGTCTTTTTGGGAATTTTCTCTTCAGTCCTGGC
>NW_006978223.1:0-1076 GCF_000164805.1 Carlito syrichta | reverse complement strand
AATTGATCAAGTTCAACTCATGAGAGGGAGAATATATGGAACTCTGTTCTTTGTGATAAATCACTGAGAACGACCTACCTCATATCCATCAAATGTTCTGCAAAATCCCTATATCTGTGCTTTTTTATGGCTGCATAATATTCCATTGTGTGTATATACCACATTTATATGATCCATTCCAGCTCTGATGGGCAACATGGTTGGTACCATGTTTTTTGCAATTGTGATTAGATCTGCAACAAACATACTTGTGCAGGTATCTTTTTGGTAAAATGATTTGTGTTCCTCCAGGTATATTCTCTACATGGAAATTACTGCATCACATGGTAGGTCAATTTCTTGTCCCTTTATAAACCACCACAGTGTTTTCCAAAGATGTTGCTCTAGTTTTCAGTCCACATGCACTGTAGAAGCATTTTTTTCTTCCAAATCCTCACCAGCATCTGTTATTGTTTGTTTTATTAATGATGGCCATTCTTACATGGGGTATGTGGTATTTCCATGTGGCTTTCATTTGCATTTCTTTGATAATGAGTGAAGCTGAGCATATTTTCATGTGTCTGCTGTTTGCCCATATTTCTTATTATGAAAAGGGTCCAATCATGTATTTTGCCCACCTTTTAAAGGGACTGTTTTTCCGTTTTTTTCCGAGTGTTTGAGTTTCTTGTAGATCCTAGATGTTATGCCTTTGTCAGATATAGAGTTGGAGAAGAGTTTTTGTCATTCTTTGGACAGTCTCCCTGCTCTTTTAATTGTTTCTTTTGTTTTGCAGATGTGTATTAATTTGATGTGATCCCACTAGTCTAACTTCTTAAGGTATGGGCATTTAGATTTTTGAAAAGGAATTAGTTCCTGGTTCCAGTTTCCATAATGGTGTCTCCTGCGTGTTCTACGATTATTATAATTTGGTGTTTTACGTTTAGGTCTTTGATTCATTTAGAGTTAATGTTTATGGTGATAGTTATGGGTCCTGTTTCAATCTTGTGCATGTGCTCAGACTTTTCCCAGCACCATTTACTGAATATGTTCAACATTCCCAGTGGGTCTCGGAGGTTTTTTCAAAGTGAGTGTTTGAG
>NW_006978222.1:0-746 GCF_000164805.1 Carlito syrichta | reverse complement strand
AATTTACCCCCAAAAGATAGAGAAAACTAAAAGAAGCAAAATAAAAAGTGAGATAAAAGTTACAAAGGATACCGCAAAAAAAAAAAAAAAAAAATCAGGAAAAATGACTATGAATAACTATACATTTACAGATTGAATAATTTAAAAGAAACAAATGATTTTTTAGAAACATGAAAACTACCAAGAAAGAATTAGGAAGACATGGAAAATCTGAACAAACTAATAATGACCAAGAGGATTGAATCAGTAATAAAAACTCTTCCATGAAAAACAATAACAATAAAACCCAGATCTTGATGACTTCACTGCTGAATTCCACCAAACATTTAGAAAATAACCAACACTAATTGTTCTGAAACTCATTTTAAAAATTAGGAGAAGAAACTTCTAAAATCATTTCATGAGTCTAGCATTATCCTGATATCAAAGACTAATTGTTCTGAAACTCATTTTAAAAATTAGGAGAAGAAACTTCTAAAATCATTTCATGAGTCTAGCATTATCCTGATATCAAAGCCAGGACAAGATCATTTCAAGAAAATAAAATGAACCATTGCCTTGCTAGAGTCTGGTGTGGCCATGTGCTCTTTGAGCCATGGCTGTCGCCATGCTTCCTGGCTTTGGTCCCCCTGTCCCACCTTGGGGAGGTGAATCTTCTTTCTCCCTTTTCTCTCTCCAACTTACTTTTAAATAAACTTTTCTTTTTCTTAAAAAAAAAAAAGAAAAGAAAACTACAGGTCAATATG
>NW_006978221.1:0-608 GCF_000164805.1 Carlito syrichta | reverse complement strand
TAAGCGTAGTTTAAACACGCTTTATGCCGTATATTTATTAGTTTGGGTTAATCGTATGACCACGGTGGCTGGCACGAAATTTACCATCCCTGATGTATGTAGTATAACTTAGTCGAACTTTCGCATATTGCTTAAATTCTGTTACTGCTGTATCCCGTGGGGGTGTGGTTGAGCAAGACGGTATGAGCTACTATGTTAGTGTGCTTGATGTCGGCTCCTTTTGGTTTATTGGACCTAGAGGGCATTCTCACTGGGAGGCAGATACTTGCATGTATAATTTTACTAGAAAGTAATAAGAAGGCTAGGACCAAGCCTTTATGTTTATGGGGCTTGAGCCCGTCTAGGCATTTTCAGTGCCTTGCTTTAATAGTAAGGTACATCAACTTATGTTATTTATAGGGCTAAAGTATTATGTTAGTATTACTTAGTGTTAGGACTGTTAAGCGAATAAAAAAAAGAATAAGATGGGGGTATAATTTAGATAGGAATTTAGAGGGTGTTTAGTTAGTTAATTGATAATGCTACTTGAGAAATATAAATTTAGTTAGGGATTTCATTCCTCAATAGGGACATGGTTCTGTAATTCAATAAAATACACATAAGCGAAG
>NW_006978220.1:49070-66099 GCF_000164805.1 Carlito syrichta | reverse complement strand
TGGCTGGGTAGGTTATTCTTGGTTGAATTGTTTCTCTTTTAGAACTTTGAAGATAGGGCTCCAGGTTCTCCTAGTCTGAAGGGTTTCTGTGGATCAATCTGCTGCTATTCTAATTGGTTTCCCCTGTTAGGTAGTCTGGCCTTTTTCTCTTGCTGCCTTTAGGATTTTTCCTTTTATAGCTACTTTGTTTAGGTGAATTATGATGTGTCTGGGAGTTGGTCTTCTCATTTGTTTTCTTGCAGGGGTTCTCTGAATCTCTTGTGTTTGAATTTTTTCATCCTTGATGAGATGAGGGAAGTTTTCTTGAATGATTTCATGAAATGTTTGTTCCAGTGTGGCTTCTGTTTCTCTCTCTGCCTCAGGAAGGCCAATTACTCTTAGGTTTGGTCTCTTGAAGTGATCATTCATCTCTTGCAGGTTTTGTTCTGGCTTTTTGAGCTTCTTTTCTATGCTTTTGACAGTTTGGGTTAGTTCTGTGTTTTGGTCTTCGAGCTCTGAGATTCTTTCTTCTGCTTGGCTAATTCTGCTTTCCATGCTTATTAGTCTGTTATTCATTTCCATCACAGTATTCTTTACTGCTGTTATTTCTGACATCAGCTCCTTCTTATTTTCCTCTTGTCTCTCCTCAATTTTTAAAATTATCTCCATTAATGTCTTGATGTCTGGGTTTGTTGCATGTGACCAGTCATTCTGGGGGCTCTTCATTGTTTGTGTTCCAGATCTATTTTTCAGTGTCTGATTTCCCAGGGGTCTGTGTGAGACCTATATTCTTCTTTTGGATTTCTTCATTTGTGCGGTTCCCCCCCCACTTCTTCCTCCCTCCACGTCACTGTCTTCTTTAATTCTGTTATTCGGGGGTAAAGGGATTGGTTTTACTTCTGTTTGTTCAATCTCCTATTCTTTGTATATGCCCTCTTACTTTGTTCAATTCTGGAGTTGCACTGTAGGTTGGGGGTGGTCCTTTTTGCAGTTTTGAGATTTCCTTAAGGGGGGAGCTGTGATTCAAAATCTATCTGCAGGTCCTGGTATTCACTGACAGGTGTGTGTATAATCTGGAACCCACTTCCCACTGCCTTGGAATCTTTCCATGCAGTGGGGCTGTAGGTTTACTCCCTGAAATAAAATGCGGTTAGCAGAGAGGAGAGAATGGAGCAGACAGTGGGTTGAAGAGGGGGGTGGGGAGATAAAGGAGGAAGGGGGGAAACAAACAAGTGTGCCAACAAATAGATAGAGAGGCCTATACTGAAACAGATAAAAACAATAGACCACAGCTACAGATGAACCAACTCTCATACAGACAAAATAATACATATAGTGATGCTAACATACCAGCTATCCAACCACCTTATTAGTGTGCTGTTCCTCTATACAAAGATAAGGTTTACAGAGAGAAGAAAAGAGAAGAAAAGGAAGAGGACAAAAGAAAAAAAGGAACAATACAGTAGGAATAGAATTAAGTCATTAAACTAACAGAATCAATGAAGACTACTCTGAGACATTTCGTTTAAGTACAATGTCCTTTCAGGTCTGATTTCTAGTTTTCTTTTCAAGCTGGTAAATTAGTTTTCAGTTAGGGTCTGTTGCCCCTGGTCTGTTGTGAAGGACAGTTCAGATCACCCTCGGTTCACCACTCTGGCCTATGTCTTTATCAAGCTTGTTTCTCCCATTTCGGTGTTGCTACCTCGAATTGCCAGCAGGTGGTGCTATCTCAGTTGCTCGCCTCAGAGGGGGTGGGGCTGGACAGGGACAGCAGAGGCTGAAGATGGCAAGATGTCTGCCTGCCTCAAGGCAGACAGCCAGAGACTTATGGCGGGCAGGACGTCTCAGGCGCAGGAGAGGTGGCAGCAATCCCAGCAGATCTTCCCTGAAGGGGCTTCAAGGACTGAAGTTGTGGATCACCTCCGGCCCGGGTGGTGCAATGTGCTACCGGCAGCGGCTGAGGCAGCTGCGGCGGTGGCATCTGCGCTGCAGTGGTTGTCCAGACCACTGCGATGCCCCAGCGGTGGCAACAGCCGAGCTCCATATGAAGAGCAGGCTGCAATGTTGGGGTCCGTAACCCCCGGGGGTGAGAGCCAGAGACCCACTGCAGTTCTCCTTTTCAGAGGTTTTCACAGACTGGGTTGTCCCATCGCCATCTTGCTGGAAGTCTTGAAATTTTAAAGTATCTGACTTTTCTGTTTTATTTTTGTAACTCCTACATTTAATTTCTGAATTCATGACACTGTGAACATAACTTAAATGTGTCATTTTGAAGACTATGGTAAATTTTCTTTTTTACTAATTATATAACATTTTTGAAAATAGTTCCTATGTGTTTATTAATATGTATATGATGTTTTTTAACTATTTCTTAAATTCTCTATAGTCTTGTACTTGATTTTCCTTTCCTTAGAGCTATATGTAAAAACATAATGATTATTATAACATTTTTCAGCTTCTAATTCTATTTTTATTCATTTTTTTAAAACATATTTTGAGGTCACATTACTTTTTAGATACACAGGTTCATGATTTTTGTTGTATCTTGCTGGATTGCTTTTTTTCAGGACTTGAGTTGGCAAAAATGATCTGGGTCAAGAATTCTGCACACAATTTTTCCAAATATGTTTTAACTTCAAGTCTTTGAAATACACCAATGTCTTCTTCTAGACAATATTACTGAAACAAGAACAGGCCAGTCTGGCTCTTATTTCATTCTACGGTTATTTTTTCTCTTCTGGGAAGCTCTTAGATTTCCTCTCCCTCCCTTTATTCTTTATCTTTGAAGATCTAGTATTTGTCAAGGTGCTGGTTGTTTTTATTTTTTTATCTTTATTGGCCCTCACAGTTCCTTTTGATCTAAAAACTCAGGCATTTGTTCTTCATAACTTGTACCTAGTGTTGCTGTTGTCTTTCCCTTTTCACTTCTTTAATTCTGTAATGAGAAAATTGCTATGACCTCTGAGCACATTTTAACGCACTTTGAACTTTTTTACTTCACTCTATCATTTTTGTATTACATTCTGGGAAAATTGCTGAGTGTGAATTTCTAGGTGGTATTTTTTTTTCGTTTATACCCACTTGTTCATGCCACCTATTAAGCTTCAAAAAGTTATCAGTAGTACATGTGTATATGTAAATATTGACATATAACTAGGCTATTTTTAGTTGGCAGCCTGATCTTGTTTCACGAATGTGACCTTCTCACTGATCTTCCTGAGGATATTAATTATTCTTAACATAATGTTCTATTTTGTTAGTTCTGGTGAATTTTTAGAGATATGCATTCTCCTGCTTTTGACACTATTTGTAATTTTTGGCTTTGACTAATATATGTTCATTCTTGACAATGTCTTTATCTTTGTAGTTGAGAGTCCAGATGAGACCGTCTCTGCTATCTCTTGTTGTCAGTTTATGGGTATGGGGAGTCACTGTTATTTTTAACATCCTCATTTGAGATGGGTTAGTGTGAGAATATGCCACACATGAAATGCCTTAGAAGCTATTTTTCTGGATATGAGGTATCTTGTTATTTGCGTGGTTTACCACACATCAAGGACAACATCTTATAAGTCTAACAAAGATTTTTTTGCCTCCCGGGGTAAGCAGAACCCTTGCTGCTTCTGCCAGGACCAAGAGCAAATACCATCAGTCATCCTTGACCAGAGGCCTCTCCTGTTTCCCACATGCATCTCCTCTGCATTGAATACCTCGCTGCTGTGCTCACCTGTAGTGGCTATACCTGGATGTCAATCCTGAGTGGTTATTTTTCCGTTCTGTATTATCTTTCAAATGTCAAACTCCACTTTTCATATACTAGTGTGTCTCCATGAACATTGTAAGAGTGACTGTATGTAAGTGTTTTTATAATTTTCCATTGTTGTCATCTATTTTCTAGGCACAAAAAAGTTGCCAAATGTGCTCAACTTGTATCATTTTGAAGCACACATCATAGGTTTTAATGGAATGAAACCACAAGAAATTGCATTTCTGTAGGTCCAAAGCAATTGAATGTTGGCAATTTTGCAAGGATGAGTGCAATAATTTATTAATCACACCCTTCCATAAAGCATAGCTTTTGTGTATGTTTGGCATGTCCTATTAGGTAGCAAACACCAGTGTTGCAGTTGTATCTTACTCACCGTTTTATTTTCTGAAGTGCTTGTTTTATTTAGCAAAGTAAGTTCTCAACTAAGAAACACGGCATCAACTCCTTCCAGGTAACTTTGTGGATATGGCTCACTTCTAAAAAGAAAACAAGCTAAATAGACTTGGAATTATTGTTTGCACGTGGGCCAGGTCAGGGAGGGGGATATACTGATAACTGTACAGGTAACAGATAATGTGCTGATAACCAACCATGCACTGATAATATACTGATAAGGTCCTGATAACTGATAATGTATTGGTAACGTATGATAATTGTCGTGTGTTACATGTGGTTTCAACTTGTGCCATATATTTATAGCTCCAGTTTACTTACTTTTGGGGCTAGAAATATTGGAGGATCCTGTTTTCCATGGGATAGTCTATGACTGCCAAATGTATGCACTGAGGCAGAAAAGTTACTACTATTTCAACCTACAAAAATTCCAGATTGTACCAACCATAGACAATATTTCTGTTAGTTCCAAAATAGTTTGCAGCCTCCAGGTTTCAGGATCATTTGAGTTCTTGATCTCTTCTTCCTACAGCTTTGGAATTGACTCTCACCTGGCTTTCATTTGGGAAGCTCTGTTTAAGGAAAGTTTCCCAACTAATTCTGTACATTTCTCCTCCTAGAGGAGTCCCCCTCTCATGTACATGACACTCCCTGCCACATACAAGGGAACTGGGACAATAGTGTACATATTTTACACCAGCTCTTGACTTATTCTCTCCTTTTTTCTGATAACTTTTTTCAGTGTCTCTGGGTCTAAATAAAGATATAGACCAAAGAAGTCAGGGAAGATTATGCCTAGAAGTGTTCATTTCTCTCCCAACTCAGAAGATGCAAAGATCCTGCCTTCAAGATGAGATTTTTATGTGACTGAAAAAATAATTTAGGAACATTACTGTTCAAGGTTACAACTTATAACCTAGAAGAATAAATTTCTGATAACATTTGCTTGAGGTTATTACCATCTTTCCTTTTTATCTCAGTTGGTACTAGTTAAGCAGTCTACATGAAATCATTCCAGGAACACAGAAATTATTTACCATTTCAGCATTTTAATTTGGTGTTTTTAATTTCCTTATAAAAGTCACTTCTTTTTAAGTAGAAAGCGGTTTTAAGGGCCAGAGCTCCAAATGTATAGTTCTCACTATCAGAAATTTATTATAGGTATTTTTAACTGTAACAGCAACACTACTACTAATACTCAGGGATAGATTCAAGATTTGTGAAGGATTGAAACTTTTATGATTTTAGGAGTTCTTTTCAAGGAAAAAAATACAAAATGGCAATCACAAAATTAGGAAAAATTGAGAATATGTATTCACAATGAGAAAGGGAATAAAAAAAGAAAGGGAATATTATAATTTGTAAAAATTTGACCAATAGATTAAAAAAATTACTAAATTCAGGAAAATATTATATTTTTATTAATCACACCTTGGTCTTTGCATATTTTTCCCTCTAATACTTTGACTCAGTACTGCTATGTAAACTTGACCTACAGTTATTATCATGTGTTATCATAAACGATCAGAATTTTTTTATTACTTCTAGTTTAGAACATATTTTCCCATTTTCACTTCCTCATATTGTTAATTTCAAGTATTATTTTAGGATTGCATGTTTAGGAAAATCTATTAGAGGTTATTCATGTGTGAGATGTTTTCATGCACATTGCTGGTTTTGCAGTTCCTTACTGGAAATCCAATTAATTTTGTTTTGAAAGATTCCCATCAAAAATATTTTTTAGGCTGGACACAGTAACTGATGCCTGTCATCTCGACATTTTGGGAAGCTGAAGCAGGAGGATTGCTTGAGGCCAGGAGTACAAGACCATCCTGGGCAGAATAGCAAGACCCTGTCTCTACAAAAAATTTAAAAATTAGTTGGACATGATGACACATGCTTGTTTTCCTACAACTCAGGAGTTTGAGGTCCAAGAGCTTGAGGCTACAGGGAGCTATAATTGAGCCACTACACTCTTGCCTGGGCAACAAAGAAAGATCCCCATCTCTAAATACACACACACACACACACACACACACACACACACACAAACACACACACACACACATGTCTGGCACATTCTTTTATGCATCTTATTTCAAAATATATTTCTAAGAAGAATGAACTTCTGTTTGATTAGATTTTGTTGGCAAACAAATCCACCATCTATTTTTACATTGCTGATGATGGGAAGAATCTTCTGCAGGCTCCCTTCTGATTCTGTTCACTCCAAGTCTTGCTGTTCCCTCACTGTTCCCATGCGTTTGGTGCTGTGGTCTGCAGCGTGGGTTTCACTACATATGCTTCCTCTGGGCCAGCACCTGCATGTCACTATGCAAAGCGATTTGGCACAGGGAGTGTAGACATGTTTTTGGAAGCCTTTGACACAATGGGAAAGCTAGTAGTAAATTAACTGTACTCAGTGCTTGTGAACCATGTAAATATATTCCACTCAATCCAAGCAAAGTGTATCACCCAGTCACCCTCTGCTTTATTGGATTTCAGTAATACCTTTGGTCATGCCAACAGCAATGAATAAGAGAAGAGGCATGACAGCAAGTGGAGGTAATCAGACGGAAAGAGACAATAGACGGCCAAATGTGATTAAAATATTATACCTTAAACCAGGTTCGGTGGTTCAGCCTGTAATCTCAGCACTTTGGGAGGCCAAGGTGAGTGGATTGCCTGAGCCCACGGGCACAAAATCAGCCCGGGCAACTTGACGAGACTTCATCTCTACAATAAATCAAAAATTAGCTGGGCAAGGTAATACATGACTGTATTCTGGCTACTTGGAAGGCTGAGGTGGAGGGATCACTGAAACCCAGCAGGTTGATGCTGGAGTGCCACTGCACTCCAACCTGGGAGACAGAGTGAGACTCCAACTCAAAAAATAAAATAAAATAAAAATAAATACAATATACCCTTACAAGTTTTACAAAAAAATTGATGGCTATATCATGCACTGCTCAAGTCTCTCTTTGGACCTTGAAAGAAGTTCATACAAATAAGGGACGTGAAGCTTGGATTACTACCTTTATGGCAAGGTACCTGAGTTAAAACAAAGTTACTTGCATTTCAAAGTAACACTAAAATATACAGTTAGCAAATATTTTTTCCCATCCTATGGGCTATTTCCCTGCTCTCTTGATGATTTCTTTGGCTTTGCAGAAGCTTGTCAGCTTGATGAGGTCCTGCTTGTCTCTTATAGCATGGGCACTTGGGGTTTTGATCAGGTATTGGTTGCGAGTTTCAATTTCCATAAGTGTGTCTCCTGCATTTTCTAAGGTTTTTACAGTTTGAGGTTTCACATTTAGGTCTTTGATCCATTTAGAGTTGATTTTTTTGTTTGGTGGTAGGTAGGGATCTTATTTTAATCTTCTGCATGTGGTCAGCCAGTTTTTCCAGCACCATTTACTGACTAGGTTCTCCTCTCCCCAGGGGTTGGTGGTGGAGGCTGAAGCCTAACATTTAGGATCGACATTTAGGAACTCAAATGAGCTGAAAAGGAAAAAAAAAACAAACAACAAAAGATATGAATAGAAACTTCTCAAAAGAAGACATTTGAGCAGCCAACAGATACATGAAAAAGTATTCAGCCTCACTAGTCATCAAAGAAATGAAAATTAAAATCATATTGAGATACCACTTAACTCAAGTCAGGATGGCCTTCATCGATAACTCAGAAAACAACGGATGTTGGAGAGGATGCGATGAAAAGGGAACAGTTCTACACTGCTAGTGGGAGTGTAAACTAATACAACCTCTGTGGAAAACAGTTTGGTGAGTCCTAAAAGATCTAAAAGTGGACCTTCCATATGACCCTGCAATCTTACTACAGGGAATATACTCAGGGGAACTCAAATCACTCTACGAAAAGATACCTACACAAGTATGTTTATCGCGGCATTGCTTACAATAGCAAAAACATGGAACCAGACATGCTGTCCATTGAAAAAGGACTAGATTTTTTAAAAAATGTGGTACATATACACAATGGAATACACAGCCATAAAGAAGGAGAAAATTGTGAACATCACAGCAACTTGGATGGACTTAGAGTCTATAATGCTGAGTAATCTATCACAGAAACAGAGAACTGAGTATCACATGTTCTCACTCATAAGCAAACCTTGAACAATAATCGTAATACTATAAGGAAAAGATTGGCAATTGTAGGAATCTGCTGGGAGAGGGAAGGGCACATCTCATCAACAAGGGTACCTGCAAAATGACCATTTGTATACCTAACCCTGAATTGTACCCCACATCTTTAAAATAAGAAATAAAGGCTGAGCTTGGTGACTCAGCCTGTAATCCTGCGCTTTGGGAGGCTGAGGTGAGTGGATTGCCTGAGTCCGTGGGTTCAAGCCCCGCCAGGGCAACTTGGCAAGACCTCATCTCTACAACAAATCAAAAAATTAGCTGGGTGTGGTAGTGCACACCTGTAGTTCCAGCTACTTGGAAAGCTGAGGCAGAAGGATCACTGCAGCTCAGCAGGTTGAGGCTGCGATGGCTGGGAGCGGCCACTGCATTCCAGTCTGGGTGACAGAGAGAGACTCCAACTCAAAAAAAAATAAAAGAAGAAATAAAAAAAATAACACTAAGAAGGCTGGGCTCATGCCTGTGATCCCAGCACTTTGAGAGGCAGGGACAGGAGAAGTGTTTGAGGCCAAGAATTCAAGATCAGCTTGGACAACATAGTAAGACCTTCTCTACAAAAAGTTAAGCATGGTGGTACACACCTGTAGCGCCAGCTACTCGGGAGTCTGAGGTGGAAGGATTGCTTGAACCCAAGAGTTTGAGACCAGCCTAGATAACATCGTGAGACTTGTCTTTACAACAAAATTTTAAAATACCCTGAAGAACTCAAATCACTTTACCAAAAAGATAACTGCACACGTATGTTTATCGCAGCATTGTTCACAATAGCAAGAACCTGGAATCAACCATGCTGTCCATCAAAAGAGGACTGGATTAAAAAAATGTGGTATATATACACAGTGGAATACTACACAGCCATAAAAAAAGAACAAAATCATGAACTTTGCAGCAACCTGGATGGAACTAGAGTCAATAATACTAAGTGACCTCTCACAGAAACAAAGATCTGAGTATCAGATGTTCTCACTCATATAGAGAACCGTGAACATCCACCGTAATACTATAAAATAAAGGACTGACAGTGGTGAGAAACTATGGGGAGGAGGGGAAAGGAGGTGGGATTAATGGTAGTCAATATCTGTCTGGGGACGGGGAGACACCCCTTATCAACAACGGTGCCTGAACGAAGCATATTTGTATACCTAACCCTAAACTGTACCCCACAATATCAAAATAAAAAATATTGATATATAAAAAAATAAATTAATTAATAAAGAAAATAAAATAAAAAATAGCTGAAGGGTGGCATGTGCCTAAAGACCCAGCTATACTACTTGGAAGGCTGAGGCAGAGGGATGACCTGAGCCCAGACAGTCAAAGGTGTGGTGAGCCATGATTGTGCCACTGCACTCCAGCCTGGGTGACAAAGTGAGGCCCCAACTCAAAAAATAAATAAATAAAATAAGAGTTTTTCTTTTCCTTTTTTTTATGCCTCCCCATTTTCAGTTTCCTTTATTTTTCCACTAGAAAAAGTTGTTTCGGTAAGAGTTAAGCACAAAGACTATAAGAACTCACCAAAAGAAAGGTAATGTGAGCTATTTTTGTAGTTAGTAATTAATATGCTTCAAATGACTCTCTCCATATTCTGTAATTCTTATATTACATTGGCAGTCCCATATGTAAGGTTTTGTTACTATTGGCTAGGGCTATGGTACACTTGAAAAACACCAATTTAAGGTAGTGTTATTAGTGGATTATAGATGGCTTGAAAAAACACCTGAGTATGTTGGGAAAATTTACAAGGGCACCATTGTGTTGTCTCTTTAAATTAATGCTCTGGCATGGGTTTTGTGGTTATTGTGATGGTGAGCAAAGAAAATTCACTCTAGTAATCACTATGCTGCTGTTGTACATGTCCAGCATTATTTCAACTGTGGGTCAGTTTTCAGATTTTATTTTTTTTTTCCATCTGACTACAGTGGTCTTGCAGATGCTGTGTAAAAATACACACTCGGTGGTCTGCTCTAAACTTGCAAGTAGCATCATGTTTATAAACTCCTTGGTATAAGGTGATTCCTGATAGCCTGTGGCAACTTAAAATGCTAAAAGAGTGTGGAAAACATATATATCTCATTTCAAAAATGAAGCTTAAGGTCATTCCAGTATTATAATGGTGTTTTCTTTTAGATTGCATAGTAATCTTGCAGAGCCTATAAGCCTCTGGATTCTGTTATTCTCTTCTGACAGGATAAGCATTTTTGCAAAAGCCACCGGTTCAAGGCTACCTCCAAAGAAGTATTTTCTGTTTGTGACACAACAGGAATTCAATTATATCCCCCCAAATAATGAATATCTGTTTTGTTCAAGATTTTGTTCTATATTGTGAAAACTTAAATTATATTCTCAGGATCTTCTAACCAATGGAAGACAGATAATGGCAAGAAAGAAGACTATGCTCTCTTTAAAAGTGTTTGAATTGTTGAAAAAATAAAGAAAACTAAAATGCATTTGATAATATTCAACATAGCTCTTCTTTGTCTACACAATCTCTTTCTCACTCTCACTTTCACATGTGTATACAAACATAAAATCAAGATCAGTAAAGTAATGCTAACTAGTACTATTAATACTTAATATTTACTAAGAGTAAATATTAATAACAATCAGTTCATATTTGAAAAAGTGTATCCAACTTATTGATTGCATCCAATTTTATTTTATAACTGTAAATGTCTTTAGCTACGTAGGAGAAGGTGACTATCAGAACTACAAAATACAATTAGAGCCAATAAGAAAGGCCAGCTGGAATGGATGGGTACTAAATAAATATAAAGATCATTTTTTACTTCTTAAAATAATGAACTAAAGTATGATGGAAGCAATAATCTTACATGCAATGAAGACAGAAATATAATAAGTGAAAATGAATTTAACAAGATATAAACAAAACCTATATGACACCTAAATATACCTAAATAGTTAAAGAAATAAACTGAAAATAGCTTGTTTTTAGATAAGGAAACTCACAGTTGTATGATCAATTCTCCTCAATTCATCTCTATCTTCCAAAGATCATTTGTAAAAATTAAACACAAAATAATCACAAACTACGAGAGAAAGTAGTAATATATGAAATGAGTAGTAAAAATATTAAAACATGAAATTATAGTGATTATAACTCTTTGATGCTAAAAAAAGAGACAGACATATAGTGTAATGGGTTTGTAGAAGTTAGCAATAAATCAACAGACAGATAATTTAGTACATGAAATATTGTTATGTCTATTAATGGAAAATAGAGGTTTGATTTCTACTTTCTTCTTAATACAAAATAAATATTTAGAAATGAATCCATAAAAATATTTGAAGAAAATTTAATACATAAAAGTATGAAGCGTTTATAGTAGAATCATTAGTCTAGAAATCACATACACACAACAAAAAGGTTAGTGATCTTGATAATCTAAATGCTTATCTATAGCAAAAAATACTATAAGCAGAGCTAAAGGTCATTGGAGAAAAGCTGTTATGTAAACAGTTTATTAATAAATTGCAGCAGTTAGTCTCATCCTTGTCTGTACTTTACAGATAAAATACATTATTTCAAAGTAAAAAATGTGAAAAAATTATTTGCATGACATATAATACACACCCAATTTTTTCTTATTTCTGAGATTTAAGCTGATTAGATCTAGATTTTCATAGAGAAATCAGAAATATGATGTTAAATTTAAATACTGTTCACTGCTTTTTGGGAGATTCCCTCCATCAACGGTGAAAAGGATTATTTTATAAAAGTCATTCATATTACATCTACTTGGATGATGCACTTCTCACTAAAGATGGCTTCATTAAAGTTCTAAATTTCTAATATAAATTTTTCTCTATCTTTTGATTTATCTAAACATTACCAAAAAAACCCAAAAAACAAATAAAGATAGCTGAGCTGAGAGTTCTTGGAGAAAGAAAAATAATATCTAACCCTGTACAAGGTCAAATGCCATTAGGAAGCAAAAATATTCTATTAGCTATCAAAAATCAAAAAAAAAAAACAAAACAAAACTATGCTGACTCCTGACAAAGCCTTTTTGCCACTGAACTCAACATTATCATGACACCTTCATCATGGTCAGTGCATTCTTCTACCAGGTAAAAGAGCACCCATAACAGCTGAGGACATTCTAATATTTTTCCAAAAATGTCTTTATTGCCCTGAATTCTCTGACCAGGATATCTCATAACTAACTCTTCAATTGAGTTTTTCAATTTTGGCAAGACTTTTTTGATGTCCTAAGTAAATTCCCTTTTTCTCCCTCATAAGACACAACTCATAATTCAACAAAATGTGTCTCTATTAAGTTGAAGTAATGTCTTCATTCCTTCATCACTCTTCACAAAGGTAAGAAAGCCACTCAACTGCCAACTACCTCATCTGTAAATTGGCATTTACTTTTCTAATTCTTCCTTCCTGTTGGGCCTGATACACTTTCAACACCTTTCGGGCAAGCCAAACTGATACATAGTCAATCTAGGTGAGAAAAAAATGTGTTATAACAATCAGAAAGCCAAATCAAATCCTTGTACATTTCCCCTGCAAATTGGAGTGACAACATGCGTTCAACAGTTTATCAAGAAATTAGAGTAGTGATTCTCATTCCTGGCTGCATGTTACAAACCTGGACTAATTAGAGAGATAATTTACACATTAAATCTCAGGCTCCATCTGAGAATATATGAGTCAGAATTTTTAGTACTGGAGCTCAGGTTTGGGTGTTTTTAAATCAGATCATTTGAGGTGATTTTAATGTGTAGCCATGGTTGAGAATCAGTGAATTAGTTGCTTCATAGCTCATTTCTCAATTAAAATAATTATCTCTAAAGAGTATAAGATATACCTGCTCCATATTTCCATATCTAAATTTTATACCATCATTCTTTCCCTCTTCTTGATAAGCATATTGTCATTAGCAGTCACCATTCTTCTATCTGTATTTCCAACAATAAGGAAGGGCATAAAGGGATTTGAAGGGTTCTGATCCATCTTAGGCATCTCTGGGGGGTGATAAACATGGAGGTATAAGATTGTGAAGCTCCATTTCATGCATCCCATCTTCAACTTGTAAGAAACCTTCATCAGAAATCACAAATGTAGATGACATTTGGTACTTAAATACCCTTCTTATCTCTGCTCCAGGTCGCTTTAAGACTAAGTTTGATTGCAAGGAAGCTAACATGACTTACATAAAAAGACCCTCTAGTCTTTGTGGTCTTTGTTCCTTATTTAATTTCAACATCAAAATAATTTACATGCTGAGTATCCATTTACTAATTTCAATAAGGATTATTTACTTTGATTCTAACTTTAGTAAAATTATTTGTGTCCTTAAGTCTATTCATACACAAATCTGTATCATATGCATCAGCTAAAAGCTCTTGTTTCTGCCCAAGTATAGACTACCTAAGCCCAATCTTATATTGATCAGGTTGGAGGTTTATTAAGAAGTTTATTTATATAACTCATAAAATACTTCTTACTGATGGTATTAAAGGAAGAGAAGATTTGTTGGCATAAGGTGATGTCTAGGGTGAAAGTTGAAGTTAATCTTGACACTCAGAGATCAATTCCTTTTTTTTTTTTTTCCTGCTTTTTATCTTCTACAGACTTGAAATTACTGCTTTGCAGCCAGGAGTTACTGCAATATATTGCTTCTCAAAAGTGATGACACATTGGACAGTTGACCCAAATAAAGGTAAGTCAGTATTTTATTAAAATATAAATGGGAGACAGTTTCTTAAATGGTTTAAAATACTTGAGTTCACAATGGGGGGCTTTTCAGAACAGAAAGAAGGTTTCTTTAAAAAAGTTGTATTTTTCCCATAAAACGTGCATCACTGTCATAAACATATTTTTCAAGGTTGCCCTTTCCTGCTCTGAATGGTCATAGCAGACTTTGTTTTTCTTTGTGTCATATCTCTAGAAGAACTCTGATATACTGAAAACAAGTATAACTGAATGGCCTCAAGTTGGAATTTATAAAAAGGGAAATTCAAATAAAGTGAAAGGGAATTACACAGATGAAACAAATTTTATAGACACTTTTGAATGACATCTATGCATTTTTAAAATTATTTCCTAATATTTTATGGCCTGGCTCTTGGACCAGATCTTTGTTTTCATGTCTCTTTATGACAGCATGACAATTTAAGATGGAAAGATATATTGCCCATCTGAGGAAAGCAATCCAGAACAATGAGTTCACTGAGTCATTTGTAGCACTTTCATTTGAGTTCTTCCTTATGCTAGTATGGGTCGTTGTTCACACTAACATTCACAAGAAGTGTTTTAGCTGTAGGGAAAATAAAAATACAAAAGTCCTAGCATAAGGAATTCAAAAACAAAAAAGCAAGGACTGAGTGAAGATTGAGAATTCATTGAATAATCATTTTGATTCAAATGGTAATGTCACTGAAAAGAAAAGAAACATTTATTTGAGAATCACAAGTAGTATTAGCATTTGAATAAAATGATTATCTTATTTTATTAGTAAAATGGATTGCGGATTCTCTTTGTAGTGGTTTTGTTATTAAATTATAAAGCTATTTTAATTCCCTGGCCTCCTTCTGAAATGTTGTAGATTAATACTTAATTAGATTTTAAAAACGAACTATTTGATCTCATGTTTAATGAGACTGTTGTCTGTTGGAATAAGGAGTTATTACCTGCTTCACACATATTTTCAAGAAGAGACTGTTTTAGAGCTGATGCTGTCAATAAAGCACATAAGCATATAAATATAAAGTACTACCTAGAGTTATGGCAGTGTGTATTATAACCATTCTATACTATTAGATACAGTAAGCAGACACAGTCATTTGTGTGGCAAAAATTCTACTTTGATTTGCAAGCGTTGTGTTTGGTGTGGAAAAACATTTGGTTTAACCAGAGAAAGATCATGGACTTATTGAATTTTAGCTCTACAACTAATTTTGTGACCTTGGACATAGTTAACCTTCCCATTTTATTTGTGAAATAGAGATGACAATATATAAGGTCTTGGGGAGAATTTAATTTGACAATGCCTAGAAGCTCCCAGGACACTGTAAAAATCAGTAGTTTACCCACCCCCATAATCTTCATTTTGTTATCCGGTTAAACAAATTCTAATATTGGGTAATGCTAGAGGCTATGTTTTTATTCATTGTTGGTAGGCTTTCTTATTGAGAATATGACATTTATTTATTTAGCAAAAAGGTAAAAAGGGAAAAATCTGAACTGATGTATATATGGACTCTTTTCTTCTAAGTATGTAATCTTCAATGTAGCCACATGACTTCTTCTTCAATGTCACCATCCCATGACTACAAAATAAAGCAAACACTAAATTGGCAAATGATCCACCAAACTCTACCAACCCTTTCCCTCCTCCACACATGTGTGTGTGTTTGTGTGTGTGTGTGTGTGTGTGTGTGTGTGTGTGTGTGAGAGAGAGAGAGAGAGAGAGAGAGAGAGAGTGAGAGAGAGAGAAAATCCCCAGGAATTTGGTCTGAAATATTAGCTAAGTTCCTTGCACAGCACCAATGTTCACCAAGTCTTTCTAGATAGACAGCAAATAAAAAGTGAGGATTTCCATTTCCACTTTTTCTTACTAGACTCAAGTTTTTTTCAACTGAAAATTCACTACAATGTAGGGAGATGGTGTTCGCTCTATTATGAATGCTCAACTCTGAAGAATGGTGACCTAGATTCAGGTAAAGTCCTTGATTTAACATACTTCCCTACCACAGTGTGATTCAGGTAAACCTGAGAGTGACATACAATGAATTCTGTTGAAGCATAAAGATAGATATAAATATTCAAGTGGAATATAAGCCACTGATCATCTGAAATATTGAAAGAATCAAAGTCAACAACAGAATGATATTCCGCTCGAGTCAGCTTTCAGCCTTTAGAGTTGGAGTGGCCACTATGAGATGTTTGTGCTCTGGCATTTCTTCCTAACGTACAGGACTCAGGGCCTTCCACAGTTCAGATGACTCCGGGACTTTGCAGTTTGTGTGCAGGGGACATCAAGGACCCTCAGCCTTCCTCTGTCCTATCACTTCTCTTTAGACTCTTGAATAGAAAGAGCTGTTCCTCCCTTCTGATAACTGGAGCTCTGGTCTCCAATCACTTATAAGCAAGGCTGTTTTAATTTCCATATCCCCCTTCTATGAGTGGCTCCAGTAAATTTTAGCAAAATCACTTTCTTCAAAGAGAATTGTCTTCCATGTATTAAAAGAGACTAACCAAAACCAAAAATCAAACTATAGCTGTAGTTTTCTGAATCCTGTGGTGAGTTTTAATAAGCACTGTCACGGGGCAGAATGTGGTGACTCACACCTGCAATTCCAACATTTTGGAAGGCGAAGGTAGGAGGTTCACTTGAGGCCACGAGTTTAAGGTCAGCATACATAACATAGCGGATCCTGTGTCTCTACCAAAAAAAACCCCAAACCAAACCAAACCAAAGCAAACCAAAACAAACCAAAACAAAACAAATCCTGTCTCTTTTTATTCGGGAAGCTCCCAGGGCTAGTATAAAATGTGTGCAATTTTTTCTGATATATAATATTTCCTAGCCGGGCTCAGTGGCTCAGCCTATAATCCCGCGCCTTTGGGAGGCTGAGGTGAGTGGATTGCCTAAACCCGGGGGTTTGAGACCCGCCTGGACAGCGAGACCTCATCTCTACAATAAATAAAAAAATCAGTTGGGTGTGGTAGCGCATTCCTGTAATTCCAGCTAC
>NW_006978220.1:45934-48990 GCF_000164805.1 Carlito syrichta | reverse complement strand
ATTCCATTGTCCACTCGCTTTTTCAACCTTTCTAAGGTTACTATACGTACACACACACACACACACACACACACACACACACACACACACATACACACACACTCATAGTATACAGATCAAGAAAATTATTCAGGTGAGAAGCAGCATGATGGGGACGGTGCAACCCGGTCTCTGAAGCCCTCTGCAAAGGAGATCTGCAGTGGGTCTCTGACTCTCACCCCAGGGGGCTGTGGACCACAACATCGCAGCCTGCTCTTCATACGGAGCTCAGCTGTTGCCACTGCTGGGACATCGCAACGGACTGGACAGTCTGCGGTGCAAACGGTGCTGCCACCGCCGCCGCTGCCGCTACTGCTGCTGCGGCCTCTGTGACGGCCGTAGCATATCACACCACCTGGGCCCGAGGTGATCCACATCAAACCCCTTCAGGGAAGATCTGCTGGGATCGCTACCACCCCTCCTGTGACCAAGACTGTCCAGCCTGCCCGCCGAAAGGCTCCTGTTGCCTGCTCTGAAGCAGGCAGCCATATTATTCCTGTCCGGCCCCACCCGCTCTAGGGCGAGCAGCTGAGATAGCACCTCCTGCTGGCGATTCAAGGTAACAACACAGAAACAGGAGAAACAAACTTGATAAAGACATAGACCAGAGTGCTGAACAGAGGGCAATCTGAACTGTCCTTCACAGCAGATCAGGGGCAACTGATCCTAACTGCAAACTAATTTACCAGTTTGAAAAGAAAACTAGAAAATAGACCTGAAAGGACATTGGACTTAAACGAAATGTCTCAGAGTGTACTTCATTGATTCTATTAGTTTAATGACTTTTTTCTATTCCTACTGTATTGTTCCCTTTTTTCTTTTTTCCTTTTCCTTTTCTTCTCTTTTCTTCTCTCTGTAAACCATATCTTTGTATAGAGGAACAGCACACTAACAAGGTGGTTGGTTAGCTTGTATGTTAGCATCACTATATGTTTTATTTTTATTTTTTATTTTTTGTATGAGAGTTGGTTTGTCTGTAGCTGTGGTCTATTGTTTTTATCTGTTTCAGTATAGGCCTCTCTCTATTTGTTGGCACACTCGTTTGTCTCCCTCCTTACTCCTCTATCTCTTCACTCACCTCTTCAACCCTCTATCTGCTCCATTCTCTTCCCTCTGCTAAGCACATTTTATTTCAGGGAGTAAACCTACAGCCCCACTGCACGGACAGATTCCAGGGCAGTGGGAAGTGGGTTCCACATTATCCACACACCTGTCAGCGAACACCAGGACCTGCAGATAGATTTTGAATCACAGTTCACCCCTTAATTAAATCTCAAAATTGCAAAAAGGACCACCTCCAACTTACAGTGCAACTCCAGAATTGAACAAAGTAAGAGGGCATACATAAAGAATAGGAGATTGAACAAACAGAAGTAAAACCAATTCCTTTACCCCTGAATAACAGAATTAAAGAAGACGGTGACGTGGAGGGAAGGAAAAAGTAGGGAGGGAGAAAAACCGCACAAGTGAAGAAAAACCAAAAGAAGAATATAGGTCTCACACAGACCCCTGGGAGATTAGATACTGAGAAAACAGATTCTGGAACACAAACAATGAAGAGCCCCCAGAATGACTGGTTACATGCAACAAAACCAGACATCAAGACATTAATGGAGAATATTTAAAAAAATGAGGAGAGACAAGAGGAAAATAGGAAGGAGCTGATGTCAGAAATAGCAGCAGTAAAGAATACTGTGATGGAAATGAATAACAGACTAATAAGCATGGAAAGCAGAATTAGCCAAGCAGGAGAAAGAATCTCAGAGCTCAAAGATCAAAACACAGAACTAATCCAAACTGTCAAAGCATAAAAAAGAAGCTCAAAAAGACAGAACAAAACCTGCAAGAGATGAATGATCACTTCAAGAGACCAAACCTAAGAGTAATTTGGCTTCCTGAGGCAGAGAGAGAAACAGAACCCACACTGGAACAAACATTTCATGAAATCATTCAAGAAAACTTCCCTCATCTCATCAAGGATGAAAAAATTCAAACACAAGAGATTCAGAGAACCCCTGCAAGACAACAAATGAGAAGAACAACTCCCAGACACATAATAATTCGCCTAAACAAAGTAGTTATGAAAGGAAAAATCCTAAAGGCAGGAAGAGAAAAAGGCCAGACTACCTACAAGGAAAACCAATTAGAATAGCAGCAGATTTATCCACAGAAACCCTTCAGGCCAGGAGACCCTGGAGCCCTATCTTCAAAGTTCTAAAAGATAAACAATTTCAACCAAGAATAACCTACCCAGCCAAACTAAGCCTCATTAGTGAGGGAGAATTGAAATCTTTTCCAGATATCCAAACCCTGAGAACCTATGCTACCACCAGACCACCTCTACAAGAAACACTCAAGAAAGTACTGAACACAGAAGAAAAATAAAAAAGAACAACAGCATTCTTCACAAGAGTACAGGCAAAAGATTAAAAACACACCTGAACCAACTTCAAACCCCAAAGAGAGACAACAACAACAAAAAAACAGGAACAACTATGTAAGAACCTTATGATAGGGATCAACTCTTGCATTTCAATTATTAGCCTAAATATGAACGGACTAAATGCACCACTGAAAAGACATAGATGGCAAGATGGATAAAATATCATCAGGCAACAATCTATTGCCTTCAAGAGACTCACTTCACTAGAAAGGACGCCCACAGACTCAAAGTAAGAGGATGGGAAACAAACTTTCAGGTGAATGGAATACAAAAGAAAGGAGGAGTAGCGATTTAATTTCAGACAAAATACCCTTCAAGCTATTAAAAATCAAAAAAGATACAGAAGGGCACTACATAATGATAAAAGGCTCGATCCATCAACAAGAAATATCTATCCTAAACATATATGCATCCAACATAGATGCGCCAACTTTCATAAAGCAACTTCTTGGAAAACTAAAGAAAGGTATCAACTTTAACACTATCATAACTGGGGACTTTAATACACCACTCACAACCCTAGACAGATCATCAGGACAAAAAATCAGCAAAGAGATCCAGAACCTCAATGTGA
>NW_006978220.1:43838-44630 GCF_000164805.1 Carlito syrichta | reverse complement strand
CATACTCCTAATGGACAAAAATTGGAACCAATTCCCCTGAAAACTGAAACTAGACAAGGATGCCCACTCTCACCCCTCCTGTTCAACATAGTATTGTAAGACTTGGCTAGAGCAATCAGAGAAGAGGAGGCAATCAGAGGTATTCAGATAGGAAAAGAGGAAGTCAAGTTATCTCTCTATGCAGATGATATGATTGTGTACCTTGAAAACCCAAGAGAATCTGTCAAAAGCCTCCTTACATTGATAAAGGCCTTTGGCAAAGTCTCAGGATACAAAATAAATGTACAAAAGACAATTGCATTTCTCTACACCAATAATAAACAAACAGAAACCCAAATAAAAACACAATTCCATTCACAATAGTCACAAAAAAAATGAAATACCTTGGCATCTTCCTAACCAGAGACGTGAAAGACCTTTACAATGAAAATTACAAAACACTGCTTAAAGAAATCAAAGCTGACACGAACAAGTGGAAAAATATCCCATGCTCATGGATCGGAAAATGTCCCATGCTCTTAAATCTTTTGTGACAATGCCCATCTTACCTAAGGCAATCTACAAATTCAATGCAATACCCATTAAATTACCAACAACATTCTTCTCAGATCTAGAAAAAAAACACAGGAATTCATATGGAAACACAAACGTTCAAGAATAGCCAGAACAATCCTCAGCAAAATAACCAAAGCCGATGGTATCACAATACCAGACTTCAAACTTTACTATAAAGCTACAATCATCAAAACAGCTTGGTATTGGTACAGGAACAGGCATATAGATCAATGGAAC
>NW_006978220.1:20865-43818 GCF_000164805.1 Carlito syrichta | reverse complement strand
GGAAGGAAATACTCTCATGGAAATCGGAACTGGCATCCAATTCCTGTACAAAACCCAAAATTCACAGGTCATAAGAGAGAAGATAGACAAGTGGGACCTTATTAAACTGACAAGCTTCTGCAAAGCCAAAGAAATTATCAAGAGAGCAGGGAGACAGCATACAGACTGGGAAAAAGTATTTGCCAACTCCAGGTCTGACAAAGGCTTAACATCCTGGATCTACAAGGAACTGAAACGTACTGAAAAGAAGAAAACAAACAACCCCATTATCAAATGGGCAGAAGATAAGAACAGACACTTCACAAAAGAAGACATCCGAGCAGCCAACAAACACATGAAGAAATGCTCAACCTCACTAATCATCAGGGAGATGCAAATCAAAACCACACTGAAATACCACCTAACTCCAGTCAGAATGGCAATTATCATCAACTCAAAAAATACCAGCTACTGGAGAGGGTGTAGTAGAAAGGGAACACTTCTACACTGTTGGTGGGAGTGTAAACTAGTGCAACCTCTGTGGAAAGCAGTGTGGCAATTCCTAAAAGCTCTAAAAATCGACCTTCCATATGATCCCGCAATCCCCCTACTGGGAATATACCCTGAAGAACTCAAATCACTCTATAAAAAAGACACCTGCACACGTATGTTTATTGCAGCATTGTTCACAATAGCAAGAACCTGGAAACAACCATGCTGCCCATCAAAAGAGGACTGGATTAAAAAAATGTAGTACATATACTCGATGGAATACTATGCAGCCATAAAAAAGAACAAAATCATGAATTTCGCGTCAACCTGGATGGAACTAAAGTCTATAATACTTAGTGTCCTCTCACAGAAACAAAGATCCAAGTATCACATGTTCTCACTCATATAATGGACCTTGAACATCCAATGCAATACTATAGGAAAATGACTAACGCTATGGGAAACTATGGGGGGGAGGGGGATGGGATTAACAGTAGCAAATATCTGTCTGGGGATGGGAAAACACCTCTTATCAACAGGGTGCCTGAATGAAACGTAATTGTACACCTAACCCTTAACTGTACCCCACAAAACCATAATAAAAAATATTGATTAATAAAAAAATGAAAATTATTCAGAGTCGCTTTTTGCACATTGATACAAAATTCTATGAGAATTTGTGCCTGATAAAGTCATAAATATTTCTTGAAATCTATGCCGACAAATAAAATTGTTTCTAATAAGATAATTTCTGATGAGAACTTGATTGCTAAGCAACGTTGGCATTGCAGATACCAATACATTTTATTTTGTTGATTTAAAAAAAAAGCATAAAAGGGTCAGGTGTGGTGGCCCATGCCTGTAATCCCAGCAATTTGGGAGGCTGAGGTGGGAGTATTGCTTGAGACCAGAGTGGGCAATATAGTGAGAGCTCATCTCTACAAAAAAATTTAAAAAATTAGCTAAGCATGGTGGTACACACTTGTAGTCCCAGCTACTCAGGAGGCTGAGGTGGAAGGATCACCAAAGCCTAGGAAGTTGAGGCTGTGGTGAGTTGAAATTGCACCACTTTGTACTCCAACCTAGGAGACAGAGTGAGGCTCCAACTCAAGAAAAAAAGCAAAGCAGAAAAGAAAGTAAATCACAGTCTTTAAAATTCTAGTTGCATGAACTTTATGATTTAGAGGAAAACATTTGATATCCTGGGATATAGGTCAAAAGCAAGAAAACTGATCATTTGTTGATATACTGCTGCCATGTTCAACTACTACTGCCAAAAACTTTCCCTAAAATATTATGTACTTTTTTTTTAAGTCAGAGTCTTACTCTCTTGCCCAATGCTCATGGCCACTGCAGCCTCAACTTGCTAGGCTCAAGTGATCTTTCTGCTCAGCTTTCCAAGTAGCTGAAACTGCAGACCTGCACCACCACTCCTGACTGAATTCCTTTTTTTTATTGTAGAGATGAGGTCTCGCCAAGTTGCCCAGGCTAGTCTCAAGCCCCTGGGCTCAGGCAATCCTCTCGCCTTGGCCTCCCAAAGTGCTTGGATTACAGGCTTGAGTCACCATTCCTCAGCCAAAGTATTGTGTGCTATTAATGGACATAATGAATTTTGCATCTTAAGATATAAAAATACATTACAAATGATTTGCAATGGGATGTGTTGAAATATCAAGATTGAAGAATACTAGATGATGATGCAGCTATAAAACTGCTTAAAAGCTGACTTTAAATTGCATAAATTGAATAGTTAGAGTGGATAGATCCCTTAGAGAACAAAGAGAATTCTATTCTGTCTGACACAATGGAAAGTGAAGACTTGTTTGAGGCAGAATCTCATTCTGGATGCATATGTCCACATTCACATTACAATACCAGCAATCTAAGTTTCCATCCATGCTTTGATAGAGCATACAAAATGTAAGCACATCATGGTCATTTCGTTTTACAAGAGTTCATTCTTTACTAATGAGAAATAGAGACTCAGAACACGCTTGCCACCTGGTGTGCGTGCAACTGAATTACAACTATACTCAAAGATGTCGAATTTGAATGTATGGAGCATAGTAGAAATAAAGATTTAAAATGCATAACAAGAGCAGGCAGTGACTCACACCTATAATCTCAGCACTTTGGGAGGCCAAGGTGGAGAATTTTTTTTTTCTAATTTTAAAGATGTGGGGTACATTTCAGGGATAGGTGTACAAACGTTCATTATGTAGGTACCCTTGTTGATGAGGTGTGCCCCTCCCTCCCCTAGCAGTTTCCTGCAACCGCCAATACCACCCCTCTTCCCCTGACAGTTTCTCATTACTGCCAATTGGTTTCTTATAGTATAATTGTTCAAGGTTTGCTTATGAGTGAGAACATATGGTACTCTGTTCTTTGTTTCTGTGATAGATCACTGAGTATGGTTGACTAAATCCATCCAAGTTGTTGCAAAGTCCATATGTTTGTCCTTCTTTATGGCTGCATAATATTCCATTGTGTATATGTACCATATTTTTTTATCCAGTCCAGTTTCGATGGGCAACATAGTTGGTTCCATGTTTTTGCTAATGTGAATAGAGCTGCAACAAACATGCATGTGCAGGTATCTTTTTTGTAGAATGATTTGCATTTCTCTGGGTCTATTCTCAGTAAGGGGATTGCTGAGTCATATGGAAGATCAACTTCTAGTTCTTTCAGAAATTGCCACACTGTCTTCCAAAGATGTTGCACTAGTTTGCATTCCCAATAGCAGTGTAGAAACTTTCCCTTTTCTCTGCATCCTTGCCAGCATCTGTTGTTGTTTGTTTTGTTAATGATGGCCATTCTTATTGGGGTTAGGTGGTATCTCAATGTGGTTTTGATTTGCATTTCTCTGATGATAAGGAAGGCTGAGCATTTTTTAATGTATCTGTTTGGCTGCCCGTATATCTTCTTTTGAGGAGTGTCTGTTCACGCCTTTTGCCCATTTTTTAATGGGGCTTTTTTTTCTTTTTGACGCATTTGAGTTCAAGGCAGGAAAATTACTTGAGTCCAGGAGTTCAAGAACAGCCTGGGCAATATGGCGAGACCTCCTCTCTACAAAAAAATACAAAAATTAGCCAACTGTGACTACGTGCCTGTAGTCTCAGTTACCTGGGAGACTGAGGTGGAAGGATTGCTTGAACCCTGTTGAGTTGTGGTGAGCTGGGATTGTGCCACTGAACTCCAGCCTTGGTGACAGAGTAAGACCCTGTCTCACAAAGGAAAACAAAAAAAGCATAATAACACATTTTAAAGCTCATTGACAATAATCCAGAGTAAATAAGGTGTTTCTGAAATGGTTGTCACCCGTATGTATTTATATTCGTTTGGGTTGCCACAGACAGGATGGCTTACACAACAGAAGTTTATTTTCTCACAGTTTTGGAGATTAGAGTTTGAAGATCAAGGTGTTGACAGGGTTGGTTTCTCCTGGGGCCTCTTTCCTTGCTTTGCAGATAATCATCTTCTTGCTGTCTCCTCACATGGTCTTTTCTTGATGTGAGTGTATTCCTAGTGTCTCTTCCTCTTCTTATAAAGACAGCATTCCAATTGCTTTAGGGTTCACCCTAATTTCCTCATCTAATCCACCTGGCTAAAGACCTTACCTCTAACCGCAGTTATATTCTGATGGACTTTAAGGAATGAATTTTGTGGGGACATAATTCATGGTATCCAGTTTTAAATTTGGGGTGGCTCAGGAAAGATCAACATAATAATCTCAGATATTTTTCAAGACACCGCGGCTTTTACATCAACCATTTTGTTTTATGGAATTTAGTCCAATGAGATTGCACTGTACTTTGTAAGTTTACATCAACACACAGTTTCAGGCACAAGGCAGAATCTAAGATGAATTCAATTTAACTGATTTTTTCTTCTCGTTGACATATTCTTCTGCCACCGTTTTCTTCAGTTGCCAATTTCATTCCACTTTCTGAATCTGGTTGAAGAACTTTTTGAAAAGGACCAGAGGCTTAAGGGATCAATTAAAAAGAGGAATTAAGTAGTAGATAAAAAAGATAGTATTGTTTTCCATGGCCAAGTAATATAAGTACTGCAAAAAGTATAATCAGAATACATTTGAAAATAAAATTTATTTTCATGATTTTGAATGCATGTGAGGAAAAGATAACAGAAAATAGTGTATTCTTTCATGGGTGAGCGATATTGTCCTCTTTTTCTACCTTTGAAATGGATTTTATGTCAAGTTCTTAGAGGGGAATTATAATTGATGTGTGTCATAAATAAAAAATATTTTGATTTTCACTGAAATTTAAAGTGAATAGTATGAGAAATCATGTATTCTGAAATCAGAGATGCTTTTAGAGGTAAAGGGATCATTGAAAGTATTTTTCTTGGGAGAAGGAAACATGTAAACAGATGGAACCATGGGCACTTCACAATGTGTGAATATACTATTTTTCCTACATTGAATGATAGTTATATGGATGTTCTTTTGCCTATTGCTTTTTGCAAATTACATAAGTATCCTATATACTCACTTGCATGTGTGACATGTCTTGAGTGTGATTTTTGATTATTCACTGTGAATTAAATGGTCTTAGTACTTGTTCTAGAACAGTCATAAAATAGATGTAAAAACTTTGGTGAATCTTTAATCTCCCACACATTTTCTAAAATTAACTCAAGGTGCTGTCCGGACTTGGGTTGATGCTTGTCTCTGGAGCACTGATTGATGTGTTGCACCATCTGTAATTTCTTCCTGCAGTCACCAGATCACAGATACTCCCTCAGGCTGTGCTATCATCCCCAATTTGGCCAGAGAAGACAGAGCTCACCCCTTGACTGCTGAATTCCAAGGTAGAAACAATCCTTCTTCTCCTCTTCCTTCCATTCACTACTGAGCAAATGAATTCAGCTATACTGCTTCCAAAATTTCATCAATTGTTGAAGAAGATGATTAGAACATAGGAACATTCAGGACTGTCTTTAAGTTACAACTGTTTTGCAGAGTCCTCAGCCCCAGGCCCTGGTGTCCTGCCTTTGTTCCATACCAGCCACCTTGCCAAGTTATATGGTCGTAGTCTGTGGCAGAAAACAATTTTAATCTGCCGCTTAGGCAGGCATTTCACTTTCCCAGAGTCCTAAGAGTTCAGGTGCAAGAAAGAAAGGCATAGAGAGGAAGCACAATGACTTTCCTCCCCTCGTCCCATCTCAGCGTAGGGTGTTCTCATCCTAAGACCACTCCCAAGTTTCACATTCTTCCCCAGGATCTGCATCTTCTCTTTCAGGTGTTTGAGAACCATCTTTCAGGTCAGAACTTATCCTTTCCTTTAAGAGTAGAGTAGCTAATCTTTGGCTCAAAATGGGCAATCTTTTCAGAACTCAAAGACATGCCATGATTAGGAAAGATACTCTTCTGCCACTTCATAAGACTCCCTCTCTCTAAAATTCTGGATTGCTTAAAATTGACTGTCATCCGGTGGAGTCAATCAAGGTTCAATAGAAGTCACACTTTGAACAATTTTTGTTATTGTAACTCTTCCTTCACGGAGTTCATTCTAGCTGCACATCTTTGCTATAGTCTTCAGGATCCTGGTTCTTAATACCATGATCATCTGCTCACAATAGCAGAAACATCTGTCCATAAACAACTATTGGCAGGCACAGCACATTCTATGTATTAACAGCACATTCTATGTATGAAAACAAGCTATGCCTCCAAGTCGATGTAAACTGGAGACACAACTTTGACTATCAGCATAGAATCTTTTTTACATCACTGAGTAGAAGAATTTAGACACAAACTTTTCATGTCTTCCAAGGTAAATTCTCTCTGCTTTACTTTTGCAAATCTAAATAGCATTTTATGTAGCTTTTCCCAGAAATCAAACTGCTTGCACTAACAGTGTACTTAAGTTGCTGGACCAACCTCTTTCAATTTTGAAATGTGTAGACTTTTCCAACTTCTTTAATGTATATTAAACTTTCAAATATCACAGGCAAAGGTCAAGCCTTAAGGTGAAGTTGCCCTCTACACTCTGCCTTCCGTGGCTATCTCAACGAGGAGTAACTTCATGTGGTAATAAAGCCTAGAAGTAGAAGTATAGCCTTGATGATGATGCCAGAACTCTTTACTTTCCTCTTTCCTCAGCATGTTGCAAAGATCACTTTCTGTTCCTGGTGTTAATGCTGACTGAGTTACCTATCACATTTACAGACAATATGAATCGAGACCTATCTGAGACACAGAATTGCAAAGAAAAGCATAAAACAGCCACACACATATCATCTTATCTTTTTTCCTTTTTAATTTTTCTATAATAAAAACAACAAAATGATAAAACAATTGCAGAAATATAACGGTATGCCCACACCACCTAGGTTAAATTCTTAGCCTGCCAAGAGTGGTAAGGAATTGCCAGTTTTCCATCTTACCAGTTAGTAGAGTAACTGCTGAAAGGAAATGGAGTTACTTTCATTTCTGTTCAGACCCTTTGTCTTCCAACTCTCTCATTCAACCACCCTGTTACGATGGTCACTAAACACAAGACACTACAAGACACTCAAGACACTACTGAGGATGGGCAACAAGAGGTGACTGCTGGGTTGAGCCACGGGGATTGTCCTAGAGTTAAAAAGCCAAAGGGATGGGAAAAAAAAAATTCAGGCTGAGTGAGCATATTTACACTCAAAGGTGGGGGTGGGGTGTGGCAGGGAGAGGGTGATACATTCTGGAAACTACTGATAAAGTAGCTGAGAAGCAGAATACATCCTGCTTGGGGAGGAAGGGGGAGGAGAGTTGGAAGAGATGATGAGTGCTGTGAACTGAATTGTGTTTCCCGAAATTTGTATGTTGAAGCCCTAACCTATGATGTGATGGCATTTGGAGTTGGGGACTTTGGGAAAAGAAAAGCATAAAACACCCCCATGAGGTCATAGGGTGAAGCCCCCATGAAGTGATTAGAGTTCTTATAAGAAGAGATACCAGAGAGTATCTCTCTCTCTCTCTCTCTCTCTCTCTCTCTCTATTTGTCTCATGGTTGATCTCTTACTCTCTTTTGTTCTCCCCCTCACCTCTCTCTTTCTTTCTCTGCCATGTAAGGACACAGTGAGAAGGTAGCCATCTCTCAGTAAGGAAGAGTGTCTCTACCAGGGAACTGAAACTGCCAGCACCTTGATTTTGGACTTCCCAGTCGCCAGAACTGTGAGAAATAAATTTCTATTTTTCAATACCATTCAGTCTATGGTATATTGTTATGGCAACGTGAGCTGACTAGGACAAAGAGTCTAGAAAAGTGAGAATCTACAAAATGATAAAGAGTTATACTCTTTTACTGGAAGACAGGGAAAGGCTGTGAAACTCAGGACTAGTTTGATCAGCTGTGAATTAGAAACATTGCTCTACAGAAGAAATGGAGATGAACTTGAAGGGAGGCAGGGGAACACTTAGAAGGAAAGAACTGGTGTGCTTTGGTGGATGCTCATCTCATACTTCTGCTAGAACATGACCCTGATGATGGCCAAAACCCTCGGGAGAAAACAATTCTCAGCTTGCCTCTCAAGGTCATCGGTGGTGCTGCCTTCCTTAGGCTCAGTCCTTACCATTCTGGTGCTCCTCTCCACTTTGGGGCAACTGCAAGTTGTCCCTGGATGCTACCAGCTTGCTCCTCTGAGCTGCTGTTTGTGCTGTCCCCTGTTCTTAGAATATTCAGAGAATATTTTCCCTGTTTTCTCCTTTTCCAGTTCTCCCTTCCTATTTCATCTGGCCCACATCCATCACTCTTTTGAGGTTTCAGATTATAAGTAATTTCCTTCACAAAATGAAACTGTTCCCCAGTCCCAGCTTTTAATTTTTTGAGGCGGTCAATGACACGATCCCAGAGTCACCCCTGTCCTATCATGACAAGTATCACAATGAAATAAGCACCTGGTGTCCCTAATCCTACTAATGTCAAGATTGGAAAGAAGCACACTGTGCTCACTGCTTTCTCCCACACTCAGAGAGAGAACATAGCTCCCAGAAATTCATCTGCCTAATGAATAAATTATAGTGCTGGAAGTCATATTTGAAAGATTCCCTTTCTATAAATATAATCTTCCGAAGCTTGTCAAAATTGGGGTTAGATAAAAAGTTACCAGAGTCAACAGTGGAGGGAGAGGAATAATCGACAAAGCAGTAGAGAGATAAAAAGCAGAAAGATATGCTGTGCTATAATAATAACAACATAACAATAAAGGTAATATTGGAAGATATTGTGATATGGTGTAATATAACATTACACACTGTAGCTTATAACTTTAACACAATATATATAAAATAAATTGGCTTGACCCTCAATAAAAATTCCTCTTATATATAAAATTTCAGACAAAAGACAAAGTCAGAAATTTATTATAAGATTTATTATAGTTATTGTCCACTTATTATTGTGAACTTATCATAGGTATTGTGCACATTTTATTTACAATATTTGAAAACAAGTAAAAACAAGTTGACAAACAAAATTGTGCATATTATAATACATTAAACATTACAATATAGCACTGTGCATATTTTATTTACAATTTTAAATTAGTGTACTGATGTCAATATACACGAGGGGTGCCAAAAAATGTATGCACATTCTCTCAAAAGATGATGTCAATCAAATGAATCTAACCATGCTAAAGGCAGGACAGTAGAATTGGCCAGTGCAATCATCTCCCAAGTATGACTTGTTATGGGTATATATCGAATATTACAATTTTAATACAGTTTCTTATTTTCCTTTCTTAAAATATGTGTTCTTTTTTGGCATCCTCTTAAATCAAATTCAGACATTGAGAATAGTTGTATTCAGTTACCTATAAACCATTTCAATTAACACAAATGGTAATCATATAGCCAAAATTAATGTTTCTTTGCTGTTCAGAATCCTAATTACCAAGTTAGTAAAATACACGACACATTTAGAGATATTTTGAACCATAAGTCTTGAAATCAAAGTGTATCATTTATAAGAAAGATTGAATTTCAACATTCACATGGATTGATATTTGGATTTACAATGCTGAAATGTAAAAAGAAAGAAACATGCATAATTTTACACAAACAGATTAGAATCAAAATATCTAATATTTTCTTCTCTTTTTTTTTTATTTTTTTGAGTTGGAGTCTCATTCTGTCACCCAGACTGGAATGCAGTGGCCACTCCCAGCCACCGCAGCCTTGACCTGCTGGGCTCCGGCGATCCTTCCGCCTCAGCCTTCCAAGTAGCTGGAATATTTTCAAGTATTCCCTCACACAGTAAACTACTTAAATTTTCATGGCTAAAACACATAAGAATTTATAGAAAAAATTAATTTTTCTGCTAATATTTACGGTTTAAGATTTGTAATGCAATATACTTTATATTCACAAAATTTTTCAGAAATCATAACAGCATTGACATTAGTCTAATACAATGTAATGCAATGCTTCTTAACGAATTCAAATAAACTTATATATAAATTTCAAAGTGACTGAGTCCTTCAATACAGTCTGTGATATCATTTGATAGCGGTGATGTAGAAATTCTCAGATTTCATTTATAGTTCCCCTCATATTATGTTTATAGCTGTGAATGTAAACAAATATTGTGTCTGTGTATGTGTAACTGACCTACTTAGCTTTCACTCTGAAATGTCAAATTTATTTAGGGAAGGGAAACCCTTTAGACTTCTTCATAAAACGTCTTTGTGGGAACTCTGCTCCTGAAATTATAGTTAAATAATAAAATAACTTTACTTGAAAATATGCAGCAGTCCTTACTGATTCAGTCCTCTTAAGTATTTACTAAAGAAGTGATTAATTTTACTTCTTTTTTCTTTTGATCAGATGAAAGTAAGATATATCCAACAACAATATTTATAGAATGAACATTGATCTCATTTATACTGTCTTTTATGTGATGCTGCCATCTTGTGGCCATATCATGAACTTTTAAAATTATATTCCTGTCTAGTTATTGAAATGACTCTAAAAGCTTTCCATAACACATCTGCCAACATTATGGAAGATATTTGGTCTTAGAAGTACGACCCTGTTCACTGTCTTTCAGTGATGAAGCAATTGTAGCCTTCTGTGGTGTCTGAAAGCTTTAGGTAACTTTCCTGGGAACTTTAGTATTTTATTTACTACTGAATTCCGTATAAATCGACATTCATATCTGCCTTAGAAAAAGAATAAATCACTTTAAAATACTGTCTTCAAACAAATATGCTTTCTGGTGTTCACCTTATCATGTGCCCTGTATAAAATAAAATCTTTATATCAGTAAGCTATCAATTTAACATTTAAAAAGATATATATAAGATACAGTAAATTATATCTAGAACTAAAGACAGGTGATGTTGTCGTTATAACATGCTATAGCTTACAGAGTAATTAAAATATTTGGTTCAATTTTATAATTGCTTTAGAGTATATAGTCAGGAAAGAGTTCAATCTTTTTTTTTTTTGGTCTTATATTAGGCCTTTTTGTGCTTGAAATTCTCTCATTTTTCTTTTATGTTAAAATCAAAATATTATACACAAAGTAATTTCAGGTATATAAGGCATTTTTCCATCACTTCATACCTGGGGTAGGGCAGAGAGTGGAGGGTAAATTTTGAGCGCAGTGAAGAGGAATTCAGCTATTTCTTGATGTCACCTCCACTTAAGGCTTTGTTCAAATAGCTTGGGGTTCTACCTACCTATTTAACTGACTTTCCATCCTCATTGGTTGTTCACTCACATTCCATTTCAGTCATCTATTAGAGCGTCACATCTTCATTCTGCAACAAAGGAGAGCTTTACAGAGAATAGACTCAACTTCATTTCAGACTTCATGGTCTTCCGGCTCTGTATAACTGATGGCATTTGGTAGAAACAATCAGAATATTTTTACCACATTATTCAAAATATTTAAAAAGTGATTCTTTCTCTTTAGTTGAGTCAAGTATGCATCTTAAATCAACAATGTGTATTTTAAAAACAGCAAGTAACATAATTAATTATCATGAACATAAATATACAGTTATATTTTACCAGACAGGAATTACTATGGTTACCTGTAGATTTTTGAAAGCTAATAAAAATACTTTAAAATAAACGACCAAATATAGATCTAGTTACAGTAAACATGCTTGTGAATCTATACATATCATGACTTATTATAAAACAAACGTTTTTTCTGAAAAATAGGTAAAAACATACTTAAAAATAGTGATTTGAGGTGGAATATGGGCATATTTAAAAATGTTTCAATGTGACTTTCAGATAGGTAAAAAGATATACGCTACCTGAATTAGAACACACACACACACACACACACACACACACACACACACACACAGATGAGTTTATAGCACTGTGTTTAAGGTTTAGTCATTTATTAACTAGAATATAATAATCTTTCATATTTGAATAAAAATTGTTCTGAAAGCAGCATGTTTCCAACTTCTGCTTTCTAAGTTCAATCTGAGAAAAATGCTTAGTCAATCCTTCATCATAAAAGGGTGTAAGCAGACACCTGGGATGCCCGCACCAACTTGTGATCCTCTTGCTCTGGGCAAGGAGAAAAGTCCCTCCCCAATTGCTTTATGATTCTGTGAAATCAGGTAGTGAACCATGGCTCATGGGTGATGAATAGATGGCTCATTACATTTCTGGTCTGAAACATTTAATTCAACACTAGGGCTGTCCGGTGCTTGTTTTCTCTGCTGTGGTTGTTCCAGGGCCCACAAATTCCAGATACTGCAACTTTAGCAAGTAGTCTCTATTCACATGGATCATTGCATTGAAGCAGGGATGTCTGAATCCGTGATGTGCTGCCTGGGCCAAAGAGGACTTAGAATGTGCCAGAAACAAATTTTGTTTGGTTAAGTCACTAAGATTTGGGAGTGTTTTCTTATTTTAACATAATGTAGCCTGTGCTGACAATACAAGGGGCTGAAAAATTTCATGCATTTGTGTTTATATTGGTCATTTATTTTCTTAATTTTTTCAGTACAATTTAACCTTACCTTACATTTAGTTAAAGTGATTGATTATGTTCTTTGTCTCCATTCAGAAGTTAGTTCAAAATATGATTTACTAGGGTCTTCCTAATCAGCAGCCGTATGATTTGCTCGTTAAACGCAAGTGATCATTGGGAGTATCATAGGAAGGGAAAATAGACTGAAACAGTCAAGAGACACACGCAAAAGGCCTAGATGGTAAGAATGACCATGGCAGAAAAGAAGCTGAAATCACAGGGTGCCCCTCTTTCCTCAACTTGCTTTCCCAGAGACCCTCTGAGCTGTTTCCCATGGCCAGTGCCCAAGGTGAGAAGCTTTGGTGCCTTGGTTACTCACGGTTACTCTTGGTTTCTTTTTCAGCAGATCTCAGTTGCTTGGTCTAATCAACAAGAGTAATAGGCCTAGTTTGGTCTTGTGGACACTCCCAGGAGTTCATAAGACCTAATCTGACCTAGTCATGAACTCCTTACATAAAAAAGCAATTTGTTTTCCATATCCTATTGAATGTGACATCCTGTTAGAGCACATAGGTTTGGTTGAGTATAGACTTCTATAGCTGATATTAGCAGAACGATGCTATGGGTGTGTGACACCATGGTGCTGCTCAATTATGATATTTCTTAGCCTCAGTGAGCAAATTCCCTCACCAGTAAAGTTGAAGCATAATGTCCCTGACATAAGGCCCATGACTCTGTGTCACACAACTCTAGGGGATGCCCGTCACCTTATAGTCTATGTTCATGGTAGCCCATGACACTCAGCTCATACAAAGTGTATAATGACTTGTACACCATGGAGTTGTACCACACAATGGCTCTAAATGCCAGGCACAGAGAGGATACTTGACTTTGATACATGTTAGGTTTTTTTTAAATGTTTTCATAGGTTTTATTTGAAGGGGCAGTGGCTATTAACATTTTATCATTTAGAAGGAGCAGAATTCTAATTGAAGCATGCCTAGTACATCTTGTGCAATCAAAAAAGTTGGTTCAAGTTTTCAGCCAACAACGTCAGCTAGGAATTTTTATTGTGTTCCAGTCTTTTTCAAGTTAATCATGATAATAGTTAACACTTTCATAACATTTAATGAGTACCAGGTGTTGTTTTGAGATATTGATGTATAGCAATTCAAGAGCTGTGTAGTGCTATTATTTCTGTTTCTTAGATTGAGAAAGTCACAAAGAAATTAATTACCTTTTCCAGAACCATAAAGTACATAAAGGTTTGAGGTGTCATTTGAACTTAGTCTGGCCCCAGCATGCCTGTCCCTAAGTATAGAAGCTACCCTGCTTCTAACATATTTATCTTGCTATCTTTATTCCCCTTCACAAATCTTTTGCTGAAATAAATTAGCATAGAAAATATAGCTATGAGAAATCAAGCTAATTGATGGGTTTCTCGGAAATAATTAATAAGCTGGGTTTTCCAGACATGTTGACAAGTATATATTAATATGACTAAGCAATATGACTAATTAATATATGACAAATAAGTATCTTATGAAAATAAATTTGGTTACTACAAAAATTAAGACATACAAAGGAACATAATCTCAGGTTCCCACCTTTATTTTTATGTTTCTGTAATCGTTTTTATTTATTACTTATGTATTTATTTACTTATTAAAATTTATTATTTTTTTATTGAGTTGGGATCTGTCACCCAGGCTGGAGTGCAGTGACATGATTGTGGCTCACCGCAGTCTCAAACTCCTGGACTGAAGCAATTCTCCCGATTCAGCCTCCCTCGTGGCTTAATTTTTCTGATTTTTTTTTTTTGTAGAGACAAAGTCTCTCAATGTTGCACAGGCTGGTCTCAAACTCCTGGGTGCAAGCAATCCTCAACCTCTCAAATATGTCACCACACCTGGCATAAGTATTTTATAAATAGGAAATATGTACTCTATGAACGTCTGCCACTAAAATCTAGTCTAATCATACAAAAAATTGCCTTCCAATTCGATGCCTGCACTCTTGACATTTGATAATAGAGTTTGCTTTTATGACCTTAAAAAGAGCTGTTATGAACAAATATAGTGTGGAAGAAATTACTCTGGAGAAAATAACCAGGACCCATTCACAGTGGGCTGTCCTAGGAAGCTGAAGATGAGTCAGGTCTCTCCCTCATCTCTCACAGCTGGCATTGGCATGCTTGAAGTGTGCTCTGTTTTGGCCAAAGGATGCCTGAGGAGGCAAGCAGAGAGAATAACTTCTACCTCTGCACAGCATCCAGTTTCTTGAGCTACAGTGGAGTCTTTTAGAAGCAAGGTCTCATGGTCAGAAAACAAGGATGCCATTTCATAAGAAATTTCTGAGAGCTTGGTTATGAACAGATTGGCTTGGTGCCCAGATTGCAAAAAGCCGATTAAGTTAGGGCCTGGCCTACTCATGACAATTCAACTCAAAATTAAGATGTTTTCTGGAACTGTGAGAATAGGAGACTTTCAGAGATGTCTGGGTGGTGCACCCTTCGACTTGACATTGAGGTTCACACTCTGATCATACACTGTAGTGATGATGATGCTAGGGTGTCACTTCCAGGACATCAGACGCCAACAAAGAGGAATTCAGCACAGGAGAGGAAAGCGTCATGGATGATGTAAAGCACGTGTTTTACAGACTCGCGGTCATGTTTGAGGACTAGTAAGGCACATTGCTGTTCTGGTTAACCCAACATGAAGTCTCATTTTCCTCTCTTGTAGCACAGCTTTGGTTTTTGGCGTCATGTTGCTCTCCAGAATAAAATTTTCTATTTCTCATCCTCTTTGCAGCTAGGTGTGGCTGATACAGAGACGTGCTGATGTCTGTCCATATTGTCAGAGCCCCTAGAGAAGGGCATGGCAAAGGCTCCAGTTCTCCTATATATTCCAGAACAATATTCCTGAGAGCTAATAAAATGTGTGCTTCCCCTTATCTCCTATGCACTCCCAGTAAGTAGCTTCAGGGGATCCTTGACTTCCCTGCAGTCTATGCCCCATCAACTGAAAGATACAAATCTCCATTTGCTCCCTTTTGCTGAGTGGATTTAAGTTTGAATAATATAGTATCAATGTAATCATAAGCCTTGTGATTTGTATAACTTTTGTATCAATGTAATCATAAGTTTTGTGATTTGTATAACTTTTGCATAACGCATGATGTCTTAGGTCTTTTGCTCTACAGCAAGCTTGATTGCTGCTTCTGCCTGGCCCTACTGATAAAAACTCTGAGATACCTCTGATACTTGGCACCAGGATGTCTGGACCGAAAAATGTCACTATCAATAAACGTGACTGAAACTCGAGTTCTATACAAGGCTCTGCTGGTCACATGGCTAATGTATAGGTACTCACAACTCTTGGATTTATAAAAGTGAACCATAAAAGCCTGGAAGGTGAGCAGAACGATTTTAGAAAGACTTTAAGTCTGGCAATGCTCCCTGGATTCAAACTCAGAAATAAATTTCATTCTACCAGTTTCCTGCCCCTTTGATTTATTTGTATCCAGGGGAGCCACTGAGTGTTACTTGGACCATAACATGGCTATACTGCTGTATTCTGGGGAATGACATCTAACCAGATGAGCTTTGTGGACGTTTGGAAGTGCTATTAAAATGAACTCATTTCTTTAAAATGCTTTTGAAATGAATTCTTTTGGCCTGAAAAAGGAACATGACGGTAGCGTCTTCAGCAGCCATGTGGAAACATGAGGTGACCTTCGGAATGGAAGCTGAATACCGATTATGAGTAGAAACTCAAGTTCTCAAGTTTCTGGTGAGTGCTATCCATTTGGCCTATTTTTCCTGAACTACCTGTGCCTGGGATTCTTTTTTCTGAGCAAATAGGTTGACTCTACTGATACCTTGCAGTAAGGGGATGCTGGAATTCCTAAAGCAACAGTTGGAGAACAAATAATCAATCAAATGATACATCCACAGCTTGAGGGTTTTATCAACAATAATTAGAGAGCAAATCACAAAACTGGCTGAAAGGTAAACGTTATTCAATAGCCATTCAAACAAGAACTGAGAATCTTCTATAGGCCATGTTTGTGCGTACGTGATAGGTTTATTCAAAGAAGTGAATAAAACTTGGTCCCTGCACCCAGGATAACACTTCTGTGCTGAAGAAGGGCATAAAATATTAGGAAAAAATTAATAAGTGATATAAAATAACTTTAAGTACAGAGAAATAAGTTATTATGTAATAATTGGAGATTTCAAGACTGGAGACTTATGCTGACAATCTCATTCAGATACATGTAGAATGTGTAATGTATTCTTGGTTTGTCTTCCTGACTGTATTAGTTAGGGTTTTCTGGAGAAACAGAGTCAGTAAGATGTGTGTATGTGTGTGTGTGTGTGTGTGTGTGTGTGTCACACACACACACACACACACACAGATTTATTATAAGGAATTCGCTCTTGAGATTATGCAGGCAAGCTGGAGACCCAGGAGAGCCTATGATAATTGCTCCTGTCTGAAATCCAGCAGTCTCAAGAGCCAAGAAGAGCTCATGTTTCAGTCTGAGTCCAAAGACAGGAAAAGGCTGATGTCTTAGCAAAGGCAGTTGGGCAGTTGGAAATTCAATTTCCTTTTATTGAGTCTTTTTGTTCTATTCAAATCTTTGATTGGGTGAGATTTACCCACATTAGGGAGAGCGATTTCCTTTATTCAGTCTACTGATTCAAATGTTAATCTCATCCATAAACACCCTCACAGACACACCCAGAATAATATCTAACCATAAATCTGGGTATGCTTTGGCCCAGTTAAATTGACATAAAATTAACCATCCTACAGACAATGTCAAGTCTATGCAGATTCCTAGTCACAGGGATCCTTAAAAATTTATAAAGCAGACTGTGATACATGACTTGGCCTTAGCCTGGGGCATATGACTGGTTATTAGATAGTTGACAAAAATCTTTGCATTTATTCTCCAAACTTTCATGATTCTTACTCCTTTTGAGTGTATCATTCAACATTGGCTCTGCCTGCCCATGCCTCCTCTCACATACACGTTTTTTTTTTCCCCTCAGACTTCTTCTAAATAATTCCAAATCACAGGCCAGTAAGCCAAAGAAGGAAGTAGGGAAGGGAACCAAATCAGGGCAAAAGTCAGGCTATCAGGTCAGAAATGATGTTTAAAAAGGTCATGGGATCAGGAGCTGTGGTGCATGCCTGTAATCTCAGCACTCTAGGAGGCTAAGGTGGAAGGATCACTTGGGCCCAGGAGTCTGAGACCAGCCTAGGCAACCTTGTCTCTAACAAAAGTCCAAATATTAGCCAGGTGTGGTGGTGGTGGTGCACACTTATAGTTCCAGCTACTTGAGAAGCTGAGGCAGAAGGATCGCTTGAGCTCAGAAGGTCAAGACTATGATGAGTCATGATGGTGCCACTGCACTCCAGCCTGGGCAACAGAGTGAAATTCCAACTCAAATAAATAAATAAATAAATAAATAGATGAATGAATAAATAAATAAATAAATAAGGGCATAGGCAGTTCAACACCAGATCACCAGATTCCAAAAACCGGACACAAAGGAAAACTCTCTAAAGATATTGATCTGTGATCTAGAGTCAAGCTCGAGAATGTAATGTGCATATATAAATGAATTATAATTATAGGAAGATGGCAGAAGAAATGAGATTATATGACAACATACTACCAAGTAAGATATGGAGCAAAATACATAAATTAAAAAGTTTGAATTTTAATGAAAACTAGTTTTCCCTCTCTTCCTTTTTTTTTTTTTTTTAAATCCAAGCCCACTTCTGCCATCTTTGAGCATGTTACATTATTGACTGAGCAGGGTATAAGAAAGAATATTGAGCTAGGAATCAGGAAACCTGAGTTCCAGTTCTGCCACAAATATATGTAGGTTCTTAGTGTTTCCAGTTTAGAATTTTTCCACATAAATATTCTCATTTGCAAAGGGAAATGATTTATTAGGACAGGGTTCTGACTTGCATCAGAATCAGCAGAGACGCTTTATTTTCTCATAATTATAGACCCTGGAAATTGACCAAAGAAGTTTTAACTTCATAAATTTTACATGAAGTTCATGAATTTATATTTTCATTGTATTGGTCATGGGAAATCTGATTTTTAAATCAGAGTCCTAAAATGAATGATTTATAAAATATGGTAATTTTTTACCTTTAATTAACTATGATTTAGTATAAAATATTTGAAGAAAAGAACTAGTGTGTTTTCTAAAAACAGTCTATAATTGATTAGAGTCAGAATAGAAAAGTTTTAACTTGGTCAGGTTTGTGTCTTTGACCTTAGTGAAGAAGAAAATGTAGAGAATTTATCAACTCGTGTTGCTCAATGATTTGTCTACATTTTTTTTAAGTCATAAAAAATGAAAAGAGGGGCTTGTAACCACATGTACACAAATAAGAATCATACGCCCTAAAAAGTAAACTTGATGAGAAGAGATCAGATCCAGAATGATTTAAGAATTTTGAGAAATGCTGCTAATCTATTTTCCAGAAATGTGTAGGACTCAATAAATGTTACACGACTGACCACCACACTAATGGGGACAAAACCCAAACCCAAAAAAGTCCAAAAAATACACAAGCAAATATTGTGTTTTCAAATTCTATGTATCACCACATTTGAAATAGTAAAACAAATTTTGATACAGGAAATTGAAAGGCAACGTGGATGCAAACCTACTGTGTGCTAGGGAATGTGCATGCAAGGAGGGTTCATAAATGGACGTGGTCCTATTGCTCTGCTCTAAGCATTTACATTTGCGTGGAAAGTTGAAAGTAGTTGTGTTCACATGTGTCTATAAGTTGGAGGTACAGAGGCCCAGCTCTGTGTGTTCCCAGAAACTCCTCAGGAATGGACAATGTTTCCTGGGAAGGAGACACCTCAGCTGACTCTCAGGTAGTGAATAAGAGTTAAATGTTTAAAATTGTGTAAAGGCTTAGAGAAAGAAAAACAGTTAGGAATGTCAGCCCTGGAAGGGAAGGGAGACGAAGAAATGGTGTATATGGGAAATTATGCACAGTGTGGGCTTTGCTTTGGCATAAGAGGTAATCACTAAGAATCACTTTCTCACATTATAGCAAACTTGGAGTCTGTATGCAATAATCAACCTACCTGCATGCACACCCATGCAGCCACCGCAGTGCCGGGAACTTATCATTTGCCACTACACATGCTTCAGGTAAAATAAACTGTCTTTGTAACCCGCTGGTACTGTTCTCAGTCCAATGGGAGGAAGATAATCACTCAGCTAAAATGTTTAAAATAAGTGGGTGCGTCGTTTGCCTAAAATTTATCTTTTCTTGAGTAATGTTTTATTTTTTAACTTTACTTGTAACAACAATCAATATGGCAGGAAGTACTGTCATCCCCCATTTTAACTCCAGTCACAATTTGTTCATGAGTTTGGAAAAAGCATTTTGAAAGACCATTCTTCGGCTTTTACAAACTCTTTAAATCTTCATTCAGTACATTTCCAAGGACCTATTAGAGTATTGCATGTGAACTGGCCCCACCGGCTACATTTCAAGGCTCTCCTAGCAGGCCTATCATCCATCATGGGTGACTCTAGGCAGGAGGAGGAGCGTTTGGAAAGACCACAACTGTCCAAGGCCGTGGTAACCTGGAACTCACATCTGCCTTCACACAAGTGACTTTGTTCTCATGCAAAAAATCCAATCATTACAGTAGTAATATGTTTTCTCTTGTTATTTTTCTTTTGTCTACTGCTTTTGGATCTTTTGTGTTTGGGAAGTCCAGACAAGGAACTCCACACATAAGTTTTAAGGAAAAATAAAATATAATCGAAGACTCAGTATTTAATTTTTTTTATTTTTATTTTTGTTCTAGTTATAGTTTCACTGTCACCCAGGCTGGAGTGCAGTGGCAGGCTTATGGCTCACCGCAGCCTCAGTCTCCTGAGCTCAGAAAATCCTTCCACCCCAGTCGCCAGAGTAGATGGGATTACAGATGCACACCATCATGTCCGGCTTACTTTTTTTATTTTTTTGTGGAGACAATGAGGTCTCACTACGCTACCTAGATTGGTCTCCTGGGCTCAAGCAGTCTTCCTGCTTCAATCTCCCAAAGTGCTGATATTACAGGCATGAGCCACGTTGACCAGCCTATTTAATTCTTTAATGGCCAAGCCATAATTGATTAAGAATGCATATTTTGCTATTTAAAGAACAGAAAAACCCCAAACTGATAAGAGTAGCTGAATTTTTCCTTGTCTAGGGGACATAACAAAAGCTCAGAGAAGTCATGGGTCATTCCTCCCCTTCTGCTCCTGGTTCAACACTATCAAGTTCCAGAATGAGTTTGCCCAGAGACAAGCTTGAGAAGTTCATACACATTATTCCTAGATTTCTACTTTCTGTCTTATTTATATATACTCACTGAAGAAGTTTGAGAGAAGCCTGAAAATTCACTTTATTTCTTTTCCTGGTGTTTTCTGATTTTTCTGCTTTGGGCAACACTCTTTTTTTAATGTTACCAAAGTCAAAGTTTTGTTCTAGGCCAAAGCTAACTCATTCAGAAAAAGGTAGAATCAATGGTAAAAAATAAAATTCAAATACCATGCCATCTCTAATGCCAAAATCTCAGGCAGGTAGATGAGGTAAATGCTAAGAACATAACTATATCTTATGTTTTCAAAACAGAGTAGTAAACACTGAAAAAAAAAATAAGGTAGGGGATACCTATCAGGAAGATTTGCATCTCAAGGAAAGACTTTCCTAATTTCTGAAATCATCATTTGTTTTTGCCATAGTTTTCAGTTCTCAATTAAGATATGCATGGACAAAGGATAAATCAATTGCAAATAGTGAACTACAGGGAAGATGAGATGGAAGGTGCAAACAGAAGCTTTTTACCCCAAATAAGCATGGGAATAGGTAACATTTTTAAGAGTAACTCCTTCAGCCGTTTACCCGAGCTATGAATACAGTCGTACATGTAGAATGTATTTTTTCAGTTATTAATATGTAATTATATCTGTCCAGAAGACTATAAAACAATGGAACTGAGATAACAAGACATAAAAGTCACTTAAAATTTTATGATATAATTTTATATGTCTATGTTTCTGAAGATTTTTGAGCTGGAATTTGAATCACCAGATGCATTTTCATGTGTTACCCAGCCATAGTCCCACATAACTTCTGTGATATTTAATTGCAAGAGCCACAGTTTGGCCCAATAGATTTCTTGAACTTATTCCTCCTGATTGAAATTCTGTATCTTTTGACCAAAACGTCACCCTAGGCCCTAGCCCCTGGTAATCACCATTCTACTTCTGCTCCAATTAGTTCAACTTTTTAAAATTCCTTTAAGTCCAATACAAAGAAACAGAAAGTAGAAAGGTTGTTATTAGGGACAAAGAGGGGAAATGAAAAGAAATAGATCAAAGAGAACAAACTTGCAGTAATGTAGGAAGAATAAGTGTAGAGATCTAATGTACAGCATGAGGAATATAATTAAAAATATAGTATTGTATTCTGAGAATTTGCTAAGAGTACATTATAGGTGATCTTACACACACACACACACACACACACACACACACACACACACGTAATGGAGAGGTTAATTTTCTTAACTGTAGTAATTATTCTATCATTTATGTGTATATCAATACATCAGACCATTGCTTTGTTAAACCCTGTTGTGTTGGTGTGTCCATGGTTCTTTGAGCTATGGCTGCCATGTTTCCTAACTTTGATCCCCTCACTTACCATGGGAAGGTGAATCTCCTTTCGCTCTCATTTACTTTCTAAATAAAGTATATTTTCCAGTTTAAAAAAAATCATGGGCAATTACTTCGGGTCTCCTCCCACTGTGGGAGCTTTTCTGTCTTCTCAATAAATCCTGCTTTCTCACTAAAAAAAAAAAAAAATCATATTGTATACATAATATATATATATAGAACAAGTGTATTTTGATTGATATATGGAATTGAAAACATTCACTTATTATGTGCATTATTTTATTAACAACGTATAAGTGTTTAAAACTAATCTCAAAGCTATTCTTTTTTTTAAATCAATATTTTTAATTTTAATATTGTGGGGTACAATTAAGAGTTAGGTATACAAATATGCTTCGTTCAGGCACCCTTGTTGATAAGGGGTGTCTCTCCATCCCCAGACAGATACTGACTACCGTTAATCCCACCTCCCTTCCCCTCCCTCCCCCCACATAGTTTCCCACCACTGTCAATCCTTTTCTTATGGTATTACGATAGATGTTCAAGGTTCACTATATGAGTGAGAACATGTGATACTCAGATCTTGGTTTCTATGAGAGGTCACTCAGTATTATAGACCCTAGTTCCATTCAGGTTGCTGCAAAATTCATGATTTTGTTCTTTTTTATGGATGCATAGTATTCCATCGTGTATATGTACCACATTTTTTTAATCCAGTCCTCTTTTGATGGACAGTATGGTTGGTTCCAGGTTCTTGCTATTGTGAACAATGCTGTGATAAACATACGTGTGCAG
>NW_006978220.1:818-20777 GCF_000164805.1 Carlito syrichta | reverse complement strand
CCAGTGGGGAGATTGTGGGGTCATATGGGAGGTCGATATTTAGAGCTTTTAGGAATCGCCACACTGCTTTCCACAGAGGTTGCACTAGTTTACACTCCCACCAACACTGTATGTGTTCCCTTTTCACCACATCCTCTCCAGAGTCTGTTATTTTTTGAGTTATTGATAATGGCCATTCTGATTGGAGTTAGGTGGTATCTCAGTGTAGATTTAATTTGCATCTCCATGATGATTCTTAGTTGAAATTTATTAATCTTCCTATAACTTTCATTAAGATATGTTTATTATGGTTTTTAACCTTGTCAAACTTATTTTAAATAATTCCAATTGTGGTTTACTATTTCTTCTCCAATCAGATCTATTTATTCTCTTATTAAAACAATAAAGTATTAAAATTAGTTTTTTTGTCACAATTTTATTCATTTTGTCATTATAGTTAAACTGACCTTCTGCAGTTCATAATAAAAGTTTTATTTCCCATTTATATTGAGGAGTAAGTTATTTTACTTATTTCTTGTTTCATTTACAACTTTTGCTTTCTCATTTTTTGAAGATACAGAACAAAATTCTTAAAATGATTTGTGTAAAAGTGTATTTTTATCTTTTGTGTTTGGGCTGCATTGCAAGTTTTTCCCTTCCAGATCTTTTTTCTCTCTGTCCTACTGGATATAAGCACTTACAAGATAAACTTTAAAAGAATAATTTTTCCCCAATATACACTTATTTGTTTATCCCACAGCATTTATTGTATGCTATTTATTATTTTCTATGTTTGTGATTTATTAAATAAATTAGATAATAAGCAAATTGAAAGTGGGAATAACGTGTTTAAAAATTTTACTTTGCACAGTTCTTTGCATTTTGTTTTTCACACAGAGGATTAATTTAACTATATAGTAAGCCAATTATTTTATAATTAACATTTTATATCCATGCATCTCTTACAAGCCCAAAAATTTATGTGAGGTTTAATAAATTCTACTAATGATAAGAATAAAACTGGTTGTCATAGAAAACCATAACATAAAAACAAAAGCCGAGAAAATAGCACTAAAATAAATTTTTCCTAAATAATCGGCATATGTAATTTAGAAAAATGTGGAATTGTTTTCCCATGACATAGCATGATGCATAGATTTTTACTTATGTATTTCTTCTTTTAAAAATACTTTCCTCCCTTAAATTATTGTTAAAATTTGATTTTATCTTGAAAATAGCTGTGTCGGGGAGAAGAGAGATAAATCCAATTAAGGAAAATTCTTCATGCAATTATATATTCTGATGGAGATTTTGATCTAAAGTTTATAACTTTGTTTAAACCCTAGCTTGAGTCAAAGGTATACCTCTCGAATTCCTGGGACTATATATTAAATAAACCCTGCGTGAAGCTGCAAAACCCTGTTTGAATTTTTGCCCCATCTTATCGTTTTCTCCCTTCTGCCAAGATTAATGTTTACCAAGATAAATCTTGTACTTCTGTAGAGCTGCAGATAGCCTGTAACCCCTCTGGACATAAAGTTCTATGATAAGACAATTGAATATCACACCTTCTTTCTTCATCCCTGTCTGCCCTTTCCAGGACCTGTTCAAACTGACATACTGGGACATGTTCACTCCTTGGTTGACTCCAAAAATAACACACCCTGACTGAGCATGAGGTGCATGGCTCTGCTTTTTTCCAAAAGGCCGGCATTTCCATGGAAACCAGACAGGCAGAAAAGAAAGGATAAGTGCATGAAATATCTGAGCTCTTAGAAACAAAGCTGAATGCCGACCAACCTCCTCATCTGAATTCAGCCTGTGAGAACCAGAAACCACTCTGACCCCAGACTACTGAAGGGAGACATGCTCCCTGCTGGCTTCAGACCATGGGAAGCACATCTTCCCCCCACGCTGGATATATTGTAAAGTCTAGAAAGGCAGGATTTGAAATCCGAGAGCCTATGTTATTTCCTTTCCACCACTCTCTGGTGATCTGAAGTTCCATTTCCATTCTGTAAAATGCACAATTACAAAAAGTTTCTGAACTGTTCATCATTTCAAAGGAACGTTGGTTAGTTAAAGTTTAAAGCTTAATGAGCAGTGCTTTGCAATCCCTAGGAAATACTATATTAAACAAAAGATCCTTGATCATGGTAGCTTAATCAAACAATGGATATTTTCATATGCAAGGCTTGCTGTATGAAGGTTGGAATATCTTCCATTCAGACACCAAACAACTGCAGCTCCAGAGGATAAGAATTGTGCATGGTTCAATATTCAGAACTTACAAGAGTAGTATGCCATTTACTTTTTTTTTGAGTCGGGGTTTCACTCTGTCACCTAGGCTGGAAGTGCAATGGCACTATCAGGGCTCACTGCAGCTTCAAACTTCTGGGGTCAGAAAACCCTTCTGCCTCAGCCTCCTGAGGAGCTGGGACTACCGGCACACACCAACACATCCAGATTATTTTTTGATTTTTTTGTAAACATGAAGTATTGCTATGTTGCCTAGGCTGGTCTCGAACTCCTGGACTCTTCAAGCAATCCTCCTGTCTCGGTCTTCCAAAGTGCTGGGATTACAGGAATGAGCCATTGTGCCCAGCTTCTATTTTAATTTAACTTATGTGAAAAATACTGTTAATCCTAACATGTAATCTATTGTGAAATGTAAGTAGTTTCTATTTGGTTGAAAAAACAAAAACCAAACAAACAAAAACAACAACCCATCCAGTTCTTCTTAAGATAGATAGAAAATAAAAATCAATGTTTGTGCTAAGTAACTGTGTTCCTTTTCCTGCTTGCACCCTAGAGTTCCATACCGTAGCATATTAGTCACTTCCCTTGTTTCGCTTCCCTTGTTGTTAAGAAAAATATTGTTTGCCTAATCTGTGTATTCTGTGTATACTCTGGATTCCAGAAAAGTGACTACGGTGGGCTGGGGCTATTCCGTTTAAGTTTATTTCTGTAGTCATTTCTGATATTATAGTTGAAAAGACTAGTTGAAACTCTTTTCAGCTGTTCATGCTCAAGAATGAACTATTATTTTTTGGTGAGGAACAAGGTCTTAGTGTATCAGGGCCTATTTTGCTGCCACAGAATTTATATAGCTTAGCCATCAAGTAACTACATCTAGTCTCTGACATAAGGAACTGGCTCAAAGAAAAGGAACATATGTCAAAGAACATATGTGATCCAAGGAATATTAGGTCATTTGAGTAGACCACGACACGTCCTGCTCAATTTAAACTTTCCTCCAGTTCTCCTGGATTCATGGAAGATTTTTACATATTAGAGGCTGTAATGAGAAATGATAAATATAAATAAACAACAGCAAACAAAGGTTGAAAAGTGGAGGATGAGTTCTGAGAAGGGAAGATAAAAGTTATAATGAAGAATATTTTCTCCAAACCACCATAGTGTTTGTTGCAGTAGGCTTGAGAGAATAGCCAAAGATAAGCCTCATATATGACACTGCAATGGATAAATGCATGTTAATATTGGACAAGGAATGGGGAAAGTAAAGATATTTTTAATCAGCAACTATGAGATACTATTCGAGTTAATGGTAGTGAGAAGGGAATGATTTGGATCTGAGGTCTCTGGAATTCCCTGGGTACAGGACATAGTATTTTGTTGTTTGTACTTTTATTTTGGTAGTATGACATTCTGAAGTGTTTGCTGTTGTTCCCTCAACTCCTATGAATCCTTCAACTCTGTTACATAATCCACTTTGCCATGGGAATTTGTCAAGTCCACCAAGAGCAAAGACATACAATTATTGGATTTTAAGCTTCAAAAAGTGTTAGCTCATTTGTGAGCAAATTCACAAAAGAATACCTGTTGAAGCACAGCCACTGTTCTCTTCTACACCTCTCTCCCAAAACACACAAAGGAGCAGATTTCATAAAAGAGTAAGACATGGTTCTCCACAGAGTGCCTAGACTTGGGCTCACTCCTGGTGTGATCTCCAAAGGGTAGGGGTACTGTGATAGCCACATCGTTTGGAGATCTGGAAATATGCAGGGTTTGTATTCTACTTCCCATCTTGCCTTGGAGGGCAGGTACCACAGTATGTTGGACCTGGATAGAGGAGTGTTGGTGCCTAGTGATAGGGACAGGTCTATTCGATCCTAGAGTGCCCATAAGGTGTGTGTGCTCCCAAATGTGACATTGAAAGACTGATTACTCAAAGAACTTTTGTCGTCTTCTAATGGATAGTAGCAATTCAAAGATAATGGAGCCCACAGCTAGCTTAAGGTAGAGTTGAGTTGGGCAAAGAAGCCTCAGTAATGCCTGCACTGGTAGATATAGTCCCATATCTAGGTGTTAATAAAGCTTTCCACTTTGAGAACATAGACACGGGGTAAATTACAGTGATTGAGTTCAGTACCGGAAGCCAGACTGCCAGCTCTAGCTATAAGATGGTGGACAAGTTTAGCTTTTATGCCTCAAGTTCCTTGTCTATAAACTATAGGGAGGATTAACACATTAATATACAAATAACAGTGTCCAGCATAGAGTAGGGGCTCTAGAAAGAGTAAATTATTGTTATTATTTACTCAAAGGGACAAATACACTTAGAAATAGATTATTGCTATTATCTCCACAGTTCTCATCACATTCCCAGTTTTGAGACCCATGCTACGACATGACATGGAAACTTACACAGATTTTTGGAAAAATCCAAATAAGCTGTGCTCACCTCGAGTTGACTAGAGTGAATACTATCTCTCCTTGTACAGACTAGATTGATAAAAAAGTCAGTCACATCTTTTAAAGGCTTATAGCTTTGAAAATTCTCACTTGCTTGGACTCAAAATCTCCCCTTTATCAGCTGTTCATTTTTTGTCTTAGTTAGATTTTGTGGGTCTCAACTATCTCTTGATAAATTGTGCAAAACTAGCTCATATACCTCAAGGCTTAGAGTGGAGCAGGATTATTCTTTATTTGGTTTATGCACAAGGAAGTTTTTAATGTTTTGGAAATACAACATGAATGAGTGTATTTGTTCTCCAGAGACACATAGCCAACACCTATCTATCTATCTATCTATCTATCTATCTATCTATCTATCTATCTATCTATCTATCTACCTACCTATCTATCTAATCTATTTATCTCTATCTATCATCATCAACATCACCATCTCTAGAGAGACATATATCACAAGGTATTGGATCATGTGATTATGGAAATTGAGACATTCTGTGATCTGCTGACTGATTTCTTTGAGAAATCAGTCTTTCAATGTCATATTTGGGCACACACACACACCTTATGGGCACTCTAGGATCGAATAGACCTGCCCCTGTTACCAGACACCAACACTCCTCTATCCAGGTCCAACATTCTGTGGCACCTGCCCTCCAAGGCAAGATGGGAAGTAGAATACAAACCTTGCATATTTCCCAGGATACCCAGGAAAGCTGGTAGTGTCATTCAAAGGCCTGATGGGGGAATCGGTAGTGTAGATTCTAGCCTGGTTCTGAAGACCTGAGGACTGGGAGCTCAGAGAGCAGGAGAGGACCGAAGACCCAGCTCAGACAGACGAAAAAAGCCTAGCCTTCCTCCACCTTTTTGTTCTATTCAGGCTCTTAACAGATTGGATGATATCACACTGGGGAGAAAGGGGCCATTTGCTTTACTTAGTTCACTAATTTGAATCCCAATCTGTTCCAGAAACACTCTCGCAGATACAAACAGAAATATGTTTGATGTTATATATCAAGCCAGTACAAAAAGTTAACCATCATCACAAGTGAGTATTCCAGTATTCCTAACTTAAATTCCTAGCAAGTTTAAAAGAATGTTAACAGCATGCAGAAAATGTACAATTCCCTTTTGGAATCCCATCACCATGTCTTTTCTTTTTGATAGTATAGTAATCAGTTTTTCTAAGTTTTAATGCAATGAGAGTTACACATTCATCAATTAATTTATCCATTCAGTCTTTCAGTCACATATTCATGTTTCTTCTAGAAATTAAAATAACTTGCAATTACATATGTTTTAAGTAAGTGGATTTTTATCTTCTTGGGCATAAATGGAGACAGATCAAATTCTCAAAAGCACAACTAGAAATACTAAATTAAGATCTTTCTTGAACAGGTGGAGTAATCAGATATTTTTACATTATTAATACTATTGAAGTTCAAAGTTTAAAATGTATTTAGAATCATAAGATTTTGTTTGCTTGGTAAACTAGGTTCAAATAATATAAAACAAAATTAGAGAGATGTAACCATGCAACGATATGCCTTGAGAGATAGTAATTTAATCTTTGATGACATGGAAGAAGAGTATTTTGCAATTTCTTTCTCACTTCCATAGTATTTTCTTTTGATGTCAATGTATGTGCAATGATTTCTTATAGCAGTAGTCAGCAGTTTCATTTATCATCGACATCAGCATCAGAAGCATTTATTTTGCATCAGATCTGTTTCTGAAAACATAGAGATCTTTAGAGGGGAATTTGGGCCAAGAGAAAGAGTAATCCTCACAAATTTTATCAGAAATATCGCTTGGAAACTTGCTTGTTGATGAAAAAAAGGACACAATTTTAATTAATATATCATGAAATAGTTGCATCTTTGATCTTCTAGACAGTGACAAAACTAAAATTAATAATAAATAGTGCCAAAATTTTTAAAAGCATGCCCCAGTTTTATCAATACAAATGCAACTGTAGCAGCTTCCCAGAGCATTATAGCAACTATCTACATTTGTGTCTTTAGAATGCTTAGAAAAATAGTGAAGATCAATTCTCTTTCCACTTATCTTCAAACAAATTAGAAGAAAGTCCTTCTGTGTTATTAAGACTGTGATATTATTGATATAAAATTTTTCCTACAATCATCTGTTATTTATTGACAAGAGTGTTAAAACTATTATAAACATACTTTGGCTGGATCTTTACATAACTGTTTCCATAACACAAACACAAAAATGTTTCAGCTAAAATGTACCAACAGAATGTTCTAAAATGGCTTTAAATATTTGGCATCATATTATATTAAAAATGTCAGCTAAACATAATTTTTTTTTAAGTTGACAGTTTTATTTTCCAAGTAAAGAATGTAGATGATTGCCTCAAGGTCATGACACACTATTTTAAGTGGTGAATTCTAACGACTCTATTTTTGACACATGCCAAGTGTTGGAATAAGTGAATTCAGCCTTTAAATAATACACTTTTTTTTCTCTCTAAATGAGAGCTGTGTAGCATAAAGGGCATTGGGGTTGATCTTCAAAGTCCAGGTTTTATGACTTTATTCTGCCTTTGTGACATGAGGCTGACCACTTAACTTCCTGTCACTTTAGTTTTATTACCTGCTAAGCTAAAATAAATCCACCTCCTAAGAGAATACACTCCTATATTATAAAATATTAATAATAATATGGTAATACTATATCATATAACATGTAAGAATGCATATTTGGAGAATTATTTAATGAATATTACATAAAGTTGTTTATTAATCTATATATTTTGCTAGAAAAATATAGCAATACATTTTTCTACTTATCGTTGACCAATGCCATATATTTCATTTGGCATTAATTTATTAGTTTTACTAAAATGCATTCTTTCTGGACAATTTTTAACTTTTTAAAATTGCTCTTTAAATAATTTTTTAAATGTGTAATCTTTTTAAAAACACGTTATTCTTCTCTATTTTTCCCATTTTTCTAATCTCACTTGCTTTCATAAATATGATTTATATGTCTCATTTCTTTCCTGAACATTACTGTGTATGTTACATAGGCCTTGCTCATTTTCAACACCTTCTGATATAAAAAATTCTCTTTTTTTTATTCTGACAGCTACTATTTTCCTAGACTAAACTTCTGGAGAATTGGAAGAGGTTGTGAATATAGAAAATTGGCAGCATATTTTGGCAGTAATTTATATTTCATGATGTAGCAACATAGTCAAGATTCTTGTTAAACTAGTTCTGTTATATTTAAGGAAGAAATATTTGATTGTCTGATTTTAAATCTCACATGTTAATTCTGTATGGAAACTCAGAAAAATTCATTTTTCTTCTCTTTTCAAACAGAAATACTTTCTCCTCTTACATCTATTGCTAAAGGAAAAATGTGGTTGTTCAGTAGATGTCACTATAAGTCTGTTGTACTGTCATTTTATACTCTCAAATTCATAGTAACAAAACTGAAATATATGTTTAATTTAATATTAAAATATAATGCTCAACTTTAATTAAATATAGAAAAGGCAAATAGATTTTTTAAAATAAAATAACTTAAAGATAATAAAATATATAAAATTTGTATTTTCCCAGTGGTATACTTTCAGATGGTATGAGCTGTGTATTAATATAAAGCAATTCGCAATTAAATTATCATACAAACTCAAGTCAAATAATAGAGCTTATTATTAAAGAGACTTCTGTCATGATCTACATAACAGTATTCTATGAGAGAAATTTCTATTTATGTGCTTGGTATTTCTAAGCTCTCTCATGAGAAAGAAGCATTCCTTATATACTGCAACTTTTGTTTAAGAACAGGAAATTTATAGGAACAGCAAGTTCACTCTGTTTTTTAAAATTTTTTAATTTTAAAGATATGGGATACAATTCAGGTTACGTATACAAATGTTCATTATGCAGGTACCCTTTTGATGAGGCATGCCCCACGCTTCCCTGGTAGTTTTCCTCAACTGCCAATTCTGCTCCCCCTCCCCTGGCAGTTTCCTGCTACTGCCAATCCCTTTCTTATAGTATTATGGTAATTGTTCAAGAACATTCCCCTTAGAGTCTAATTTCCATATTGTCACCTCCTCTTAAACTTGTCCTTTTGATTCTTTAATCACCACTACCTTAGGTTTTTCCATAAATCTCTCAATCACCAAATATCTCTTGTGTGGCCCTAATTTTCTCATTATTAGTAATACGAAACACGTGTTCACTTTTTGGTCCATTCCTTACAATGCTCCTTGGAATTCTCTCCCAGGCCAAGTGTTCTCAATTTCTGAGTTTTTCTCGTTATTAATATATATATATCATATATATATTATATATATATTAATATTTCTTTCCCACCTAGTTTCTGTAGTGTGCATTCAAATGGAAATAATTTATGTTCCTTAATAATGATACAAACAGCAGGTGTTAACTGAGTGCAGGCTGCATGCTACCCCTTGCCACATAGCTTACGTATTGTTAACTCTGCTTTCAATGCTATAGTAACATTGCTTTCATTGTTGTATTCATAACATATCTTCCAATACCGAATACTGATAATACAATATTCACTGTATAAAGGATACTTTTGAAACATTCCTCTTCATAGTGTCTTTACTGATACAGATTTGCATAGATATGTAATAGAGATACATATTTGATGCTAACTGCTCTACTAGCTCCAGAACACAGCACAATGTATATTAAACTTTCAAACTCACTTGCCCAATGCAGCTATGTTTATGTCTGGTGTCTCTTCTGGTAGTTACACCCCAGAATTCCAGGCTCCTTTTATTCTAACACAGTCACTCTTAACATCTGTCCCCCAAGTCTCCAGCACTGGGGAAGAGGGAATGGAGAGAAGCTGGACCAGGTATTGAACTATCTTGACTGTCTTATTCAGTGGCCAGAGAGTATCAGTATTTCCAAGTGAGGCAAAGGGACTGGGAAACCTGGTAAAAATTATGTTTTCTCTCTTCATGAGTTATACACTTTTATATTATAAACTATATATCAAAAGGAATACTCAACTTTCCTTCTGAAACTTAAGAAGTATTTATTGCCTTACCAAAATTTTGTGCAAAATCATGGATTGTTATAATATTTCTCTGAAGTTTAGACTACTGTCTATAAGATGTTGAGATTTAACCAATAACTAAATAGCTTTAAAAGTGATGGAAAATTGTAAGAATTATCAAAATATAGTGTTGCAAAAAAATTAGTGTTAAATGCATTACCATAAATGATTCTTATCTTTCAATATCTTTGCTAAAGAATGTACTGAATTTACAGTGAAATAAATTCCTCCAGTGAACTGAATAATATGTTTTGGGTTAGGAATGGAATTATATGGTGGCAATTGTTGGTCTATTATAATAATTATGCTGATTTTGATTTTGCTGAGAGTACAATTTTACCAGCAATTACTTCATCTTATGCAATACTTTTCTAAGTCATTCAAATTCCTGTTGATCATACAGAGGACAATTCTTTGCTTTTTACCTCGCCTAAAATCTAACATACCCTTGTTTTTGTATTCGATTCTTAGACTATGTACTAGAATTTGGCTATAATATCATATTGCATCAAAAAGTAGGCTAAATTTCTAACATATGTTATCATAGAACCTAAAATATACATAGTAATACTTGACATATTAAAATAAATTAAGTTGGTAGTTATGCTATGCCAAAATTGTGTAATTTTGAAATTCTATATGTTGTTTTGCTTGAACTAAAAATATCAGGAATTATATTATATACAATTTCATGAAAGTTATTTTTGCTCAAACGTATTTTTGAAATATGCAGTCCTATGCATGAATTATCAAATTTGAAATAAATTTCATTATATTATATGTGTGTGTGTGTGTGTGCGTGTGTGTGTATAACCTAACTAACTAACCATAGTTAGTTTCTCAGATAAGAAACAGAAACCAATATTATTATTATTTTTAACCTCCTATTGTCTATGTGTCAAAGAAAGCCACTCTGTAAGGACATTACTTAATGCATTTTATGTAATGTAAGAGAAATTCGCAAAAAGCTCTTAAGCTTTTTTCCTCCTAGTACAGAAGCACAAAACAATTTATAAACTATTATCTATATGACTAGAAGCGAAATGAAGTGTTTGCTCTGTCTAGCTTTTAACTGATTTAAGCTTAAGTGTATATTATTATATTGCTGATATTGAAGAGAAGACACTTTCTGTCATTGTTCTAACTTGGAAATTCTCTAAAAAAAAGGGATGCAAATATTTTACAAGAATAGTTCTGGAGGTGAAAGACAAATGAAAAAGGAGCCAAATGGGCATGTACATGTGGGTTTCTTTTTTGTGAGGACATGCTGTCTCCATGAGGGTTTCCCACCCCAGTCCTGGCCATGACACTACTAACCTGTGATGCCTTTGAAAGTGTAAACCTTCCCTCTGTATTTGGAAAGCAGATATTCATTATTCTGAAGCAGAATAGCTAGAGTGCAGAAAATGAACTTTCTACAGCACTCACAAATTCTAAATACAAGAACTGAGTAAAGGATACTTTTGGAATATTCCCCTTCATAGTGTTTATACAGACCGAGATTTGCATAGATAAATGGTACAAGGACACATTTAATGGTAGAAGGAATTGTTTAAAAACGGATGCACATCCTGGTCCATTTTCAGATTCACTCACCATATAGCATTGATTTAGCCAACACATTAGGACTATTAAACTGATAAGAAAACCTAATATCAGATACCCTCAAAGATTAACAGAATCTATAAGTGGAAAAATTAGGATTTGAACCCAGGTCAGCTACTTATCGTACTATTCCTGCTGTATTATACTGATAGGCTGAATGGCAGTGTTTCATTGGTCTACTTTCTAAGCTCTGAGCAGATTTGAAAGCCCTGAGGAGGAGCCATACACACTTAGAAGATATACACATTAATGATTACAGCTGTTTAATGGGAAAACAATAGTGATACTTGATGGTGGCACTGATTCTTATACTCTTTTTGCTAAAACAAAACACTGGAAGAAACTGTAAAAGTGGAAACACTCCAGTGCCACTTCTGAAATTACCTCTTCCTGAGACTAGCCATCCATAAAAGTGCCAAAGTACAAAAGTGTTGCCAGCAGGAATTATTTCAGATTCTCAAACAAAAATATTTGACTTTGTACATCCAAATCACTTATATTTAAAATATCCAAACCCCAAATTTGACAAGAAAGGAGTGTAATAAATTCAACCTGTGTATTAATGTATTCGTGTATATTGTAATATTTATAAAATAGAATAAACATATACTTTCAGCAATTTTATTAGTATTTTAGAGATCAGAAGAAACGTCGGTCACATAAATCAGTAATTTTTTGTTTTCCAAGGGATGTTTTATTTAATTTAACTTTGCATATTCTCATGTCTCCAGTTGTATATCAATGAAGAAGAAATTTATATATTATATGAACTATTCAACAGAAATGAATGCATCATAATTAGTTGTGGGCAGCTTCTGTTTGTTTAGAATTTTCAGGTCCTTGGCAGAAGACAGAGACTCGGGAAATAACACCTGTGGCCATCACATGTCCATAATCATTTAAGCATACAGATGTTCATCCACCTCGAATTGTCGGGCAGAAAAAAGAAAGGGAAGGTTTATGGGGCATGTTCTTACTCCTTGTTCTCACGGAATATGATTTTATATATCACGTATTTATTCTCTGGTCTAGATAAATTGTTGCTCCAGAGAATTTATTGTGTCAGTAGTTAAGCACATAAGGTCAAGTTACCTGATTTGGATATGTATCTATGCAAGTGCATTCAGACCACCACAGATGTCAGAGATCTAGTCATTAGCGATAGCTTTGCAGGGGATCAGGGACTCTAGCAGGTGGCATGCTTCTGCCCACAGAGGCTCTTTAGCAAACAGATTCTGTTGTCTCCAGGTGTGTCCAAATGAACTAAAGCCCCACAAAGGAGTGCAGCATCCTGTATTTCTGTTTTCATCGTGCTCAAAGACATTAGCTACTGAAGTAACATCCTGGCTGCATTATGCATCATTGAAAAAAATATATGTTCTTTGCAATATCAGAACTTACATAACTAGTATGTCCTCCAAAAAAGCGTCTAGAAAGTTAGTCAATGATGGCTATTTAAATTTTTTAAATGTTGCTAATTTTGTAAATACATGAAAAGGACAACTGTTTGTTTTGGGGGTGGTATAGTTGCATAACGACTTTTTGTTTAGAAAAACACAGGTTTTATTCATTAGGTGAATCTTGAGATATTAGTAGCGCTTATATCTAATCTATGTATAGCTTTTGTCAGTGGCCATAATAATTTAAAAGTAATATGTCTAAAATCATTCTAGACCTATTTAGGCCAATCACAGAAATGCTTATTATAAAACTAATTTAAGCTAATTCTATATTGTAATTTCAGAGGCAATTATTTTAAGATTTGAATCATTTGGAAAATTACTTTGGTGTCTGTATTAGTCTTTGTGAAATATATGTTTTAATAACTATTAGTTAAATAAATGGATAGGAAGATTAAGCATTTCACTTTGCATTATACCATGGTAAGCCTAAAATATTTCTATGCATTTCAAGTACAATTTAATTACAGGTGCTTTATTCTTTTCTATAGTAAATTTATTTGTTGTTCACTGAACAGGTTGAGTGTCTAATACTGGAGTTTTTACTAGGAGGACTACTGCTTAACATCTCATACTGAATTAATGTAGGCTGTGTGCTAAAACTGTAATAGAGAATATTACATTTCCTCTGTTGAATTTTTGTATTTAAAGTGCTTCATGTTTAACTAGGAACATGTCTCTTCACTTCCAAATGGAGAATTTCTAGGTAGACTGTTAGCATTTGCCAGGAGGATGAGATATTTCTTTTAGCTGGTCAGGTTTTATACTAGAATGATGCTTGTAAACCTCAAAGACAGAGTGTCCACTGACTGCGAATTGGATCACTGTGCCTGCTGGCAGATGACATTGTAGAAAATGCAATCAAATTTGTAAAGGGTCAGATTGGAAGGGTTATGGATGATTTTGGCAGCAGGAGAAAATGCTTTGAAGTTTTTCTGAAGCACTGTGTGTCAAGCACTTATGGGCAGATTGTTTTTATAGACTGGGATTGTTATCTATGGTGCAATTTAAATGGGAATGGGTATGCTTAACTACCTCCGGAGTTCCTCTGAAAAAATGTAAAATAATGTAACGTATGGCTCAGAGAACTAACATCGAAAGACAAAGTGAAACCGGGCTCCGTGGCTCAGCCTGTAATCCCGCCCCTTGGGAGGCTGAGGTGAGTGGATTGCCTGAGCCCGCGGGTTCAAGACCCAACTGGGCAACTTGGCGAGACCTCATCTCTACAATAAATCAAAAAGTCAGCCTGGCATGGTAGCACATGCCAGTAATTCCGGCTACTCGGAAGGCGGAGGCAGAAGGATCGCCGGAGCCCAGCGGGTCGAGGCTGCGGTGGCTGGGAGCGGTCACTGCACTCCAGTCTGGGTGACAGAGTGAGACTCCGACTCAAAAAAAAAAAGAAAAAGAAAAAGAAAAGAAAGACAAAGTGCTTAAGAAATTATGTTGCAGTGTTGAGTTCAACAAGGAAAACATATTTTGACTTCCCTCTGTACTGGCATCATTATTTTTCAAACTATTTTTCTGACACAGTCATTTATCTACCTGAGCACCAGATTGCTCAGATAATTATAATTCATAATGTGGCTCCAGGGCTTTTAATATTTTAATTGACTACCCTAGGAATTATATGTACATCAAAGGGTAACCTTATAGAGAATAATAATGCATCGCAACATAGAGATTGCATTTTAAAAGCTTGTTTTTTCTCCCTCAGTGCTTTCTCATTTTGACATCTGAAATTGCTTTTCTCAAATCTGTTGACGAGTTCAGATACAACATAGTTAAGTTAGTTTCATAGCATTTGACGAAATGATGAAGTTTAGTTTGCAATGAGTTGTAACTTTAAGAAGATAAATATAACCGAGTCCTACATTCCACAGTTAGTTTGTGAAATTTTTAATGTTTAATCTTAAAAGTTCCCATTTAAATGGAAATCGAGTGAAACAGATTTTCTCTTTGCTTTTATTCTGTGAACACATAAAATCATAAAGAAAATTGGAAGTCTGGAAAGTTATTACCTGGGTCTAGAGCTTTCCACTGCCTTCTTTCGCTTCCTCTTCTTTTTTTTTTAATGAAAAGAGCTTGGCAAAACTGAGTAATCACATTGCTCCCACTTTTCATGAGCTTCCTGAGGAGTAAAAAGTGCTACTCTTCGACAAATGCAAATTATCTAACAATAATAATTCTAAAATTCCTTTTGTTAGCAGAATGAATGATGAACAGAGTCACAAGATTTTATTTTATTATTTTATTTTATTTTGTTGAGTTGTGAGGTACACTTGAGGATTGACAGCATAAGAAAGCTGCATGCAGGTGAAGTCTGAGTTGCTAGCAGACCCTCTCTCCCTGATAGTGGACCAGCATCCTGATAGTAGGTACCCAGGGTGTTGACAAGCCACCTTCCCTCCTCCTGTCCTCCATCCTTCCCCTGGCAGTGACCAGAGTCTGCCAATCCCGCCCTTGTGTTGGAGAATCATGAAATTTTTTAATCTTAACCTGTCGGCAACAACACTCATAAGATTATCGAAATAAATCCATGTCTCTGAGTTAACTCAACAAAAGTAGGAGAATCATAGGATGGTCATGTTACTTTTTACCTTTACAATATCATCACAAAAGAAAACAGGTAAAGACCTGTGAGACCAAAAAGTTTCCTTGCATTTGATTGTGATTATTCTTCCTTGTTAGTAGTACTTGAATCTTACCAAGTATTCTTAATCTGTTATCTTATCAAAATATTAAGTTCAATAGAAATGTAGTTTTCTTAAAATACTAACATATTTGATTATAAATATTAATATGTTGTATGAAAATAAGTTTTTAAAATTAATTTTGACAAGGATAGAATTTTGTGACATACTAAAATCTAAGATTTATGTGATAAAAACTTTCTCACCAAATATACCCTCTGAATTTGTTAAACTTGGTATCCTTGATTATGAATATTTCACTATAAGCAGAATCAGGACTTAAGATAAAACCTAGCCAAGAAAGTATAAATTTATAGTCTGAATGGAGCCATTTTGTTAATGCAAGTTTTTATTTTTAAAATTAAACTTACTATAGTTATTATGATTTCTACTTTTATGTAGCCTAGGGTCACACATTTTGTTTCTTTGTTTTCATACAAATATTTAAACTAGAATTTAAAAATCAAAATAGCAATACCAGAAGCAAACATCAACATTTTAATTCTTGTCCAGGGTGAAAAATAATTTTTTAAAAAATTATTTCCTCTGGCCTTTTCTTACATAAAAGTTAAAAATAATCTATGTGGAAAAAAAAGTTATGAGTTTTAAAAAACCCATATAACTCCATTTCCAAATCACTGATTCTTCACATCAAAGAATCAGCTTTGAGGTTTATCAAAGGATTAGAGCATTTGACTTGTCTTTGAAGAAACTCTAGCTGAATACACTGTAATAACACTTTGTCAGTTTCAACACAAAAGCTTGAAAGGTGAGAAGCTAGAATGTAAACTACTTAATAGCCTAAAATGAAACGATTAACTTACAATTTTAACTGCTGACTGTAGGCTACTAAGAATGTAATCTGTCCTGTTCACACTCCTCTCTCCTGGGCTTACTCTGATGTCTATTATGTAGTAGACTTGCAGTCAGATGTTTCTTGAATGAATGTCAACGATGACAGATAAGGTGTTCGTTAACAAGCCATCACCATGTGAGATTTTAAATTGGACACAATTGGTATGACATGTGGAATAAGGTCAATTTGCCTCAAAACATAACGACATTCTCAGTGTGATAGTGAGCAATGTTACTGATATCATTTTATACCAAACATTCATAATAGCTGCAATTCATTGTTTTTAATCAGGGCACAGTTTTGAAAAAGCACTGTCAAGAATATACAATTACACATAGACTATTGAATCTTTTAGGTCTCTTATGCCACAGATAAATCAATAATAAGTAATTTTCAAGAACTTCATAAAAAGTTACGTATTTATTAAATTTTGCAACTTCAAGCCATCTCATTTCAAAAAAGATTTGAAATTTTAGAAAAAATCTGAGACAAGGGCTCAACTCATAAAGAATGAGCAATTTGAAATCTTGAAACTTTTCAACTCAAAATTTCAGCATCCTAGGGAATTTGTTGTCATTATTAATGCTAGTAGGGTGAAGTAAAATCATTTCCCAATTTTTGGATATGACTAAATTAAAACTTGGGATTTTAATGTTTTAAGGATTGATTCTTAGTCAAGAAATGTGTATTGGTATCCAACTAATACATATTGATATTTCTTGAGTACACATGCAAAACCTAGGGCAGAGACAGCAAATTCAAATACTTCCCAAATCTAGAAATTAATATCATTCATGTCTATAACTATTTTCTATTTGTTACGTTTGTTATTTCTTTCTCCACCCCCCAACTTTCTGTCTTCTCTGATCTTTAATAAATATTTTACATTATTTATCTTCTATTTATAAAATGCCTATATTATTATAAATTATTAGTGCCTATATTATTATAAATTATTAGTAAGACATAATTCTTTGAATATTTCTAATGATTGCTGTAGCGTTTACAATAAACAGTAAAATAATACTAAATCTACCTTCAAATAATACTGTAACAATTAACATGTAGTACAAGATATTTTAAATTTCTTCCTCCATCCTTTGTAATATTGTTGTCATCCATTTCACTTTTACATATCCTGTGCCATGCACTGCAGTTTGAGTACCATGGTTTTATTTATTTATTTTGAGTCAGGGTCTCACTCTATTGCCCAAGTTGAGGTTCAGTGGGCACCATCATAGGTCACTGTAGCATCCACCTCCTGGGCTCAGGTGATCCTTCCACCCAGCCTCCTGAGTAGCTGAGACTACAGGCACATGCCACCTGCCCAGCTAATTTTTTAATGTTTTCTGTAGGAAAACCCCTGGGCTCAAACAATACTGCCACCTCAGCCTTCCAAAGTGTTGGGATTACAGGTATGAGTCACCATGCTTGGCAGGTAGCATGGTTTTGAACATTAGATTGCTTATACATAAATTAAGAGTAAGAAAAATTAAAATATTTTATCTTCATTTATTCTTTTCCTAACATTATTTAATGTACAAGTTTCTGTCTTGTATTTATTTTCTTCTGCTTGAACAAGTTCTTTCCAAATTTTTTGTAAGGCAGCTCTGCTGGCAATAGAATTCCTCTGTTTTTGCTTTTCTGAATGAGTCTATTTATTTTTCACTTTTGAAGGATTTTATTTTTTGACACATAGAATTCAGGAATGACTGTTTTTTTCGTATAACACTATAAAGATGTCACTTCATTATCTTTTTGTTTATGTGGTTTCTGGTAAGAAGTCTGTATGATTTTTGTCTTTATGTCTATGGAGGTTAGATGTTCCCCCTTTTTCCCCTCAGCAAATTGTTCTTTGTTTTATGACAGTTTATATATGATATGCCTAGGTGATTTTTTGTTGTTTTTTTGTTTTTGTCTATTTTCTGTTTAGTGTTCTCTGAAATTCTTGTGTCTGTGATCTGTGTTTATTACTTATTTTAGAAAATGGTCTTTACTTTTTTCAAATACTTCAGCCCTTTTCTGTTTTTCTTCTTCTTCTGGCTTTCTAATTACATATATATCACACTTTCTGCTATTGTCCCACAGTTTTTACGTATTGTTCTCTCTTTTTTCTCCATTCTTTTTTGGTTTTTGCATCTTATTTGGGTAATTTACGTGATCACATCTTCAAGTTCACTTATTCTTTCCTTGGATTATTCACCATTCTTTATTTCTTACTGTGCACTCCATTGCTAATAATTCCCTTTCTTTTTTTATAATGTTCATCTCTCTGCTGACAGTACACATCTGATCTTGCATAGTGTATACCTGTAAACATTTTGACATGATAATCATAATTTTTTAAAAAATTGAATTCCAACATCTATGATAATTCTATGTTGGAATTCAATGCCAATTTCAACACCTGTATCATTTCTGAGTCTAGTTCACACTATTGCTTTGCCTCTTCAGACTGTTTTTGTTTGACTTTTGACATTAAAAAATTTATTTTTATTATAGAAATGTGGGGTACATGTGAGGACTAACTACATAGGTAGGCCACATGCAGGTGAAGATTGAACTTTTTAACTGACCCTCTTTCTCCCTGGTAATAACCCAAGTACCCTTAGTGTTGTCAGGTACACCCCACCCTCTTACCTCCCTCCCTCCCCTAGTGGTGCCCAGAGACTGCCGATCCTCCCTTTGCTAATGTGACTAATGTTCAAGGTCCACTTATGAGGGAGAACATGTGGTATTCAGTTCTTTATCTCTGTGATAGTTCACTTAGTATGATGGTCTCCGACACCATTCAAGTTCTTGTGAAGTCTGTGTTTGTGTTCTTCTTTATGGCTGCATAATACTCCATCCTGTATATGTACCACATTTTCTTTATCCAATTCACTTTTGATGGGCAGTAGGGTTGGTTCCAGGTTTTTGCTATTGTGAATAGTGTGGCAATAAATATATGTGTGCAGGTGTCTTTTTTGTAGGGTGATTTATGTTCCTCTGGATGTATTTCCAGAAGAGGGATTGCTGGATTGTATGGAAGGTCAAATTTTAGTTCTTTTGGGAATCTTTGAGCACCTAGGCATAGAAGGAACATTCCTCAAAACCGTGTTTTTGTTGTGGTTGAAAGTAAAACATGTTGAATAAGGCAGTAAACACTGAGGTAAGCAGGTCTTTAATGTGAAGATTTATGTCAGTCTCCCAGTGAGTTTTTTATTTGTTCTAGCTGTGGGCTCTAAAGGTTTCAACATTTTATACTGATCTTCTTTCATCTCAATTTGATTACGGGCTTCCTTTTGTTCTTCTCCACAGAGACAGTTTATCTTTTTTTTTTATAATTAATATTTTTTATTATGATATTGTGGGGTAAAGTTAACGGTTAGGTATACAAATATGCTTCTTTCAGGCACCTTGTTGATAAGAGGTGTCTCCCTATCCCCAGACAGATATTGACTACTGTTAATACCATCTCCCTTCCCCTCCCCCACCATAGATTCCCACCGCTGTCAGTCATTTTTTTATAGTATTACATTGAATGTTCAAGGTCCACTATATGAGTGAGAACATGTGATACTAAGATCTTTGTTTCTGTGAG
>NW_006978220.1:0-798 GCF_000164805.1 Carlito syrichta | reverse complement strand
GATGGCTACATAGTATTCCATCGTGTATATGTACCACATTTTTAAAATCCAGTCCTCTTTTGATGGACAGCATGGTTGATTCCAGGTTCTTGCTATTGTGAACAATGCTGCGATAAACATACGTGTGCAGGTATCTTTTTGATAGAGTGATTTGAGGTCTTCAGGGTATATTCCCGGTAGGGGGATTGCAGGGTCATATGGGAGGTTGATATTTAGAGCTTTTAGGAATTGCCACACTGCTTTCCACAGAGGTTGCACAAGTTTACACTCCCACCAACAGTGTAGAAGTGTTCCTTTTTCACCACACCCTCTTCAGCAGCTGTTATTTTTTGAGTTGTTGATAATTGTCATTCTGACTGGAGTTAGGTGGTATCTCAGTATGGTTTTGATTTGTGTCTCCCTGACGATTAGTGAGGTTGAACATTTCTTCATGTGTCTGTTGGCTGCTCGGATGTCTTCCTTTGTGAAGTGTCTGTTCATATCTTTTGCCCATTTTATAATGGGGTTGTTTGTTTTTTTCTTTTCAGCACATTTGAGTTCCTTGTAGATCCAAGATGTTAAGCCTTTGTCAGACCTGGAGTTGGCAAATACTTTTTCCCAGTCTGTAGGCTGTCTCCCTGCTCTCTTGATGGTTTCTTTGGCTTTGCAGAAACTTGTCAGTTTAATGAGGTCCCACTTGTCTATCTTCTCTCTTATGGTCTGTGGGTTTTGGGTTTTGTTCAGGATTTGAATGACAGTTCCGATTTCCATGAGGGTATGTCCTTCATTTTCTAAGGTTCTTATGGTTTGAGGTTTTAC
>NW_006978219.1:0-18816 GCF_000164805.1 Carlito syrichta | reverse complement strand
AGTGCAGTGGCACACTCATGGCCACTGCAGCCTCAACCTGCTGGGCTCCAGCGATCCTTCTGTCTCAGCCTTCCAAGTAGCCAGAACTACAGGAGAACGCTACCACACCCAGCTAATTTTTTTTTTTTTTGAGTTGGAGTTTCACTTCGTTGCCCAGACTGGAGGGCAGTGGCATGCTCCCGGCCACTGCAACCTCGACCTGCTGGGCTCCGGCGATCCTTCCGCCTCAGCCTTCCAAATAGCTGGAACTGTGGGTGCAGGTTACTATGCCTGGCTAATTTTTGATTTATTGTAGAGATGAGGTCTTGCCAATTTTTTAATTTATTGTAGAGAAGAGGTCTCACCAAGTTGCCCAGGCAGCTCTCGAACCTGTGGACTCAGGCAATCCAATCACCTCGGTCTCCCCAAGTGCTAGGATTACAGGCTGAGCCACTGAGCCCAGCCAAAAGGGTGAATTTTATGGTATGTACATTGTATTTCAATGAAGCTAATTTTTTAAAGGCTTCCAAATAATTTAGATGTTCAGTGAGTGTTGAAAACCAGTTATTTATCCCCTCTCCTTGAGCCCTGATATCTGTCACTCAGTCTCCAAGCTCAGTTTCATCCTGATTTGACTTGGACCAATCTGGAGTAACTCTTGATGCCTCCTGTAAATTCTGTGACTAACTCCCAGAGCTTATCTGATAATCACTTTGCTTCATCTGTCAGTCCTCAGACAACATGCTTCAGACAGAACTGATTCTCCTGTCCCCAATCTGCTTCACCTTTTATATTTCTCACTCAGTCATTGCATAAATTTCTCCAGATAGGCTTAAGGAGACATCCTCTTTGAACCTCCCTTCTTCCAACTTATATCCAATTAACCAAAACTTTTCATCAGTCTTACCTCTGAAACCATTGCTCCCATCTTCTTTATTTCTCCATTCCACTGCCAAGCCTCCGAGTTCACTGTATGCTTTTCCTGTCAAATGAAGGCGAATCTCCTAAAGGAGCCCCCTTATCTCCTGCGATCTCCTCCAGTCCCACCTCCATGCCCCCACTGAAGTCATCTTCCTAAAGCAGGGATATGATTACCTTCATCTGTTGCCCCAAACCTGTTAGTGACTATACTGCCTACTATATTAAGTCTAATTTAGCAAGGACAAGGCCCTTTTCAACCTGACCCAAATTTTCTTTCTTAGCCTAGCGTCCTCCCCTCCTTTGTCATTCTCTGCAAACCTTAGCTCAAATCACACTAACCGCCACCATTACTTGGACACACTGTGCTATTTCACACTCATGTGCTCAAGTTCATCTGTGACTCCTCTTTTCCTGGAATGCCATGTCCATGTGGCCTGGTGAATGACCTAAAGTTAGTACCAGCAAAGAGCTTACCAGCAGTGGCAGGTGAGAATTGGTACTGAAGCTAAAGTGAGGTGTCAGTGAGAGAGGTTTCACTAAGAATTAAGCACATCCCAGGTCATACGCTGAAATCTGAAGCCCAAAGAGGAGGCAGAGACCCAGTCAACTACTGACACAGCTTGTGGGTTGGAAGTGGGAGGGGCAGGTGGGGAGTGATTAGGTTGGAGGTTTGAGGGAACAACATAATGGGCTGAGAAGACAAGGGGTTAATTCTTTACCAATCCAGGAACCCAAGACATTAAATAAAAGAAAGGCCTGCATTCTAACACAGAACCCTTCTTCCTCATTCAAGACTCAGACCACAATTCACCCCCACTATACAGTGCTCTCTAAAGCCACAGCACCTAAAATATACTTCCACCATAGCACTCATCATATTTTATTTCTCAGTCCATATCCTCTTTTCCTCTAATCTGGGAGCTTTTTAAAACTAGAAAATTGGTTGTAGTTATTTTTGTATTCCTAGCAACAAGTATGATACCTAACACACAAATAGGCATCCAATAAATACATGTTGGATGAGTGTTGCCAATAGTGTCTTTCTTTCCTGTGCTGTTTTCTGAGTCATTTATCCTTATCACAGTACATGGCTCACAATAGGTAGTCAGAAAATAAATGATGGTATTTATACAATTGAGGCAGCTAAAATATCTACAATAACATTTATATTTTTAGTGTACACTGTCAAAGGTGTGTTTTAAGATCCCAATAACTTAAATGTTCTTTTTTTATGAGCATATTCTAAGAGTGTAAGAATACAAAGGCTGCCCTGAAAGCACACATTACAGGGCCAGTCATCAACATGAATCCATTAGAATCCACTGCCCCTGAGCTGCTGTGCACAGATTTTCCCTGCTACAAAATAGAATGTAAAGGTGGAGTGATGATGGTTGAGACACTTTCCTAGTCCTAAACTGGAAAACAAAAGCAATGTGGTAGGGATGCTTATCAATTAGAAGAATAAAGAGTCAGATTGGCTTATCCTCAAGCTTACGAAGCCCTAAGACCAGCATAAGCAGAAGGTCAGGTGGACCTAGACCTGTGTCCTGGCAAGTTTGGATCTCAGTTTCATCACTCACTGGGGCCTAGGCTCCTACACCCTTCTAAACTCCATTTTCTTTATTATTAAAAAATGAACTATTGGAAAATACAGACAATAAAGGTATCTACTGAGTAAGTTTTATGAAGATTAAATGAGCTGTAAGAAGTTTTAAATTGTTGGCAGAGTTTCTGTTAACCAGTGAGTGCTCAATACACATAAATTGCTATGACTACTGTATTTTCTTTCAGTATACCTATAATCCCACTGGCTTGCCATGAGTTAGTCCATGAATGGATGATCATGAGAATATCACATGGTAACTGTCTTTAAACATCATTAAATTGTCCATAAGGGAGAAAAAAATAGTTAGGATGTTTTAAGAAAAAAAAGATAAGTCTGAGCATTCAGGGATAATAGCTGAGCTTCCTAAGAGACTATAGCAAGTTGATTACTAGGGAAATTGCTTTTTTCTTTACTGAGAAGGAAATAATCATGTGTTGATATGTCATTTTTAGATGACTGTCATGCTTAGGGGTCTTTATTGTTCAAGGAAACTAAAGTAAGAGGGATAGCCTATCATTGTACAAAATAAGACCAAAAAAAGACAGATATTGAACTCAGAGAGAAAGAGAAAGTTATGAACTCAGAAAGTGAAAGCAACTAACATTTCATCTAAAACTGCAGAGTAGAGAAGTGAAAGTTATGTGGGTCTCAGTCATACAGCACCTGGAAAATATAGATGTCAAATGCAGAACAACTTTTATGGTTACCTAAAAATAACAAGAAGGATGATAACTGAGTAAAGATTTGTAATACTGGGGCTTTAGTCAATGTGCACAGAACTTGCACCTGGGTCTTTCTTCTCTATTCATGATGTTAAACAAATTTTCGGATATAAAATCATGGGATGAGGTCTTACATCCATATGCTACTGCTTAGTATTTGTGTGACCTTTGCCATGTCACCTAAATATTCTGTTATCTGTAAAATGTTGCAAATTAAAGTAGCTACCTTACTGACCTCAATGAACTAGTGGAAACATCAAAAGAAGTGATAATGTGAACACACTTAGCAAATCATAAAGCAGCATACAAATGTTGGTTGTGAGCATGCGAAATTTAGTGATTAGCAAATGGTTAAACAATTTATGCAGTCATGCATCCCTTGATGACCAAGATACATTTTGAGAACTACATTGCATGGTTAGGTAATTTTGTTGTGTAAACATCCTAGAGTGTACTTATTCAAAGCTAACAGGTGTAGCTCAGGGGTCCCCAACCCCAGGCCGTGGACCCATAACTGTCATTGACCTGTTAGGAAGTTGGCCACAAAGAAAAAGTTGAGCAGAGCTTTGCCGCCTGTCAAATCAGTGGAGGTAATAGATTCTCACAGGAGCACAAATGCTACTGTGAACTGCCTATGAGAGGGATCTAGGTTGTGCACTCCTTATGAGAATCTACTGCCTGATGATCTGAGGTGGAGCTGAGGTTGTGAAGCTAGCACTGGGTAATGACTGTAAATGCAGATTAACATTAGCAGTGAGGTTTAACTGCACATCAAACCCTCCCCCGCTGCTCCCCTGTCCGTGGAGAAATTGTCTTTCTTGAAGCTGGTCCCTGATGCCAAAAAGGTTGGGGACTATAGGGGAACCTACTACACACCCAGGCTGTATGATATAGCTTATTGCTCCTAGGCTACAAACCTGTACAGCAAGAACAGCAGGAAACTGTACTGAACACTGTGGGCATCTGGAACACAAAGGTAAGTATCGTGTATCTAGAAAAGGTGTGGAAAAATATGCTATTCTAACCTTATAGGACCACTGTCATATATGCAGTCCATTGTTGACTTATATGTCATTATGTGGTGTATGACTGTATTTTTTTATTTTAATTTTTTTATCAATATTTTTTATTTTGATATTGTGGGGTACAGTTAAGGGTTAAGTATACAAATATGCTTCATTTAGGCCCCCTTGTTGATAACAGGTGTCTCCCCATCCCTAGACAGATGTTTACTACCGTTATTCTCTTCCCCCCACCCCATGGTTTCCCACCACTGTCAGTCATTTCCTTGTGGTAGTGCATTGGATGATCAAGGTCCACTATATGAGTGAGAATATGTGATACTCAGATCTTTGCTTCTGTGAGAGGTCACTCAGTATTATAGACTCTGGCTCCATCCAGGTTGCTGCGAAATTCATGATTTTGTTCTTTTTTATGACTGCATAGTATTCCATCGTGTATATGTACCACATTTTTTTAATCCAGTCCTCTTTTGATGGACAGCGTGGTTTGTTCCAGGTTCTTACTATTGTGAACAGTGCTGTGCTAAACATTTGTGTGCAGGTATCATTTTTATAGAGTGATTTGAGTTCTTCAGGGTATATTCCCAGTAGTGGGATTGCAGGGTCATATGGAAGGTTGATGTTTAGAGCTTTTAGGGATCGCCACACCACTTTCCACAGAGGTTACATTAGTTTACACTCCAACCAACAGTGTAGAAGTGTTCCCTCTTCACCACACCCTCTCCAAACAGCTATTATTTTTTGAGTTATTGATAATTGCCATTCTGACTGGAGTTAGGTGGTATCTCAGTGTGGTTCTGATTTGCATCTCCCTGTTGATTAGTGAGGTTGAGCATTTCTTCATGTGTTTGTTGGCTGCTCAGATGTCTTCCTTTGTGAAGTGTCTGTTCATATATTTTGCCCATTTTATAATGGGGTTGTTTGTTTTTTCCTTTCAGAACATTTGAGTTCCTTGTAGATCCAAGATATTAAACCTTTGTCAGACCTGGAGTTAGCAAATACTTTTTCCCAGTCTGTAGGCTGTCTTCCTGTTTTCTTGATGGTTTCTTGGCTTTGCAGAAGCTTGTCAGTTTAATGAGGTCCCACTTGTCTATCTTATCCCTTATGGCCTGTGGGTTTCGAGTTTTGTTCAGGAATTGGATGCCAGTTCCAATTTGCATGAGGGTATGTCCTTCATTTTCTAAGGTTTTTATGGTTTGAGGTTTTACATTTAGGTCTCTGATCCATTTGGAGTTAATTTTTGTATATGGGGATCGATAGGGGTCCTGTTTCAATCTTCTGTATGTGGTCAGGCAGTTTTCCCAGAACCATTTACTGAATAGGTTCTCCTCTCCCCAGTGATAGGTGGTGGAGGGTTTGCCGAAGATGAGTTGGTTGAGAAATTGAAGTTTTGCTTCTGGAATCTCAATTCTATTCCATTGATCTATATGACTGTTCCTATACCAATACCAATCTGTTTGGATGATTGTAGCTTTATAGTAAAGTTTGAAGTCTGGTAATGTGATACCACCTGCTTTGTTTTTTTTTGCTGAGGATTGTTCTGGCTATTCTTGGTCGTTTGTGTTTCCATATGAATTCCTGTGTTGTTTTTTCTAGGTCTGAGAAGAATGTTGCTGGTAATTTGATAGGTATTGCATTGAATCTGTCGATTGCCTTAGGTAAGATGAACATCTTCACAAAGTTGATTCTTCCAGTCCATGAGCATGGGGTATTTTTCCACTTGCTTGTGTCATCTTTGATTTCTTTGAGCAGAGTTTTGTAGCTTTCATTGTAAAGGTCTTTCACATCTCTGGTTAGGAAGATGCCAAGGTATTTCATTTTTTGGTGTGGCTATTGTGCATGGAGTTGTGCTTCTTATTTGGGTTTCCGTTTGTTTATTATTGGTGTAAAGAAATGCCGTTGTCTTTTGCACATTTATTTTATATCCCGAGACTTTGCCGAAGGCCTTTATCAGTGTAAGGAGGTTTTTGATAGATTCTCTTGGATTTTCAAAGTACACGATCAGGTCATCTGCAAAGAGAGATAATTTGACTTCCTCTTTTCCTATTTGGATACCCCTGATTGCCTTCTCTTCTCTGATTGCTTGAATCAGGACTTCCAATACTATATTGAATAGGAGGGGTGAGAGTGGGCATACTTGTCTTATTCCAGTTTTCAAGGGGAAATGGTTCTAATTTTTGTCCATTTAGGAGTATGCTGGCTGTGGGTTTCTCATAGATGGCTTTTACTACTTTGAGGTATGTTCCCTGTATGCCTAGATGTTCAAGGGTTTTTATCAAGAAGGGGTGCTGGATTTTATCAAAAGCTTTTTCTGCATCTAATGATATAATCATGTGGTTTTTGTTTTGACAACTGTTGATGTATTTAATTACATTTGTTGTTTTATGAATGTTGAACCAGCCTTGCATCCCAGGGATGAAGCCTACTTCATCATAATGGATGATTTTTGAGATGTGTTGTTGAATCCAGTATGCTAGGATCTTGTTGAGAATTTTAGCATCTATGTTCATCAAAGATATTGGCCTGTAGTTCTCTTTTTCTGTTGGATCTTTACCTGGCTTGGGTATCAATGTGATGTTAGCTTCATGAAATGATTTGGGGAGGGTTCCATCTTTCTCAATCACCTGAAATAGCTTCAGTAGGGCTGGAATCAGTTCCTCCTTAAATGTCTTCTAGAATTCTGCTGGAAACCCATCTGGTCCAGGGTTTCTTTTTGTAGGTAGCTTTCTTATTACATAGTCAATTTCCTTGATTGTTATTGGTCTATTTAGGGTCTCAATTTCTTCTTGTTTCAACCTAGGTAGGTTGTGTGATGACAGAAAGTCCTCCATTTCCTTGATGTTTTCAAGTTTGTTTCCATACAAGTGTACATAGTAGTCTCTGATGATCTTTTGTATTTCTTCAGGGTCAGATGTGACTTCATCTTTTGTATTTCTGATTGTGCTTATTTGAGTTTTTTCTTTCTTTTTCTTGGTCAGTCTAGCTAGGGGACCATCACTCTTGTTTATCCTTTTGAAGAACCAGCTTATTGTTTCATTGATTTTTTTGTATTGTCTTTTTGTCTTCTATGTCCTGGATTTGGGCTTTTATTTTGGCGATCTGGATTCTTCTGCTGAAATTAAGGTTTTTGTGGTCTTGCTTCTCAAGTTTCCTTAGGTGGCTTGTTAGGCTATTAATTTGCTTCCTTAGGTGGCTTGTTAGGCTATTAATCTCCCTCCTTCCATTTTCTTCATGTGTGTTTGTAGGGATATAAATTCCCCTCTTACTACAGCTTTTAAGGCGTCCCAGAGATTTTGGTAAGATGTTTCTTCATTTTTATTTGTTTCCAGGTATCTTTTGATCTCTGTTTTGATTTCATCATTGATCCAGGAGTTGTTTAGTGTCATGCTGTTTAGTGACCATGTCTTTGTGGGTTTTGGGGGGCCCTTGTTGGTGTTAATGTTTATTTTTATTCCACTGTGGTCTGAGAAGGTGCATGGTAGAATTTCGGTTCTTTTAAATTTGCTTATGCTTGATTTATGGCCAATTAGGTGGTCGATCTTGGAATACATTCCATGTGGTGATGAGTAGAATGTATATTCTCTCATCTTTGAATGGAGTGTTCTGTAGGTATCAATTAAGTCCATTTGGTCCAGAGTCTCATTGAGGTTCTAGATCTAATAGCTGATTTTTTGTCCCGATGATCTGTCGAGGGTTGTGAGTGGGATATTAAAGTCCCCAGTTATGATGGTGTTAGAGTCAATATCTTTCTATAGTGTTCCTAGGAGTTGCTTTATGAAAGTTGGTGCACCTATGTTAGGTGCATATATGTTTAGGATAGATATTTCTTGTTGATAGAGTGAACCTTTTATCATTATGTAGTGGCCCTCTGTATTTTTTATAATTTTTGATAGCTTAAATGGTATTTTGTCTGAAATTAGGATCACGACTCCTCCTTTCTTTTGTGTTCTGTTCACCTGAAAATTTGTTTCCCATCCTGTTACTTTGAGTCTGTGTAGGTCCTTTCTAGTGAGATGGGTCTCTTGAAGGTAGTATATTGTTGCCTGGTGATATTTTATCCATTTTGCCATTCTATGTCTTTTCAGTGGTGCATTTAGTCCATTCACATTCAGGCTAATTATTGAAATGTGAGAGTTCGTCCTATCATAGAGTTCTTATAGAATTGTTCTTCCACTTGGTTTATTGTCTTTCTTTTGTTTTGGGGGTTGGTTCATGTATATTTTATTCTTTTTCCTGTACTCTTGTGAAGAACGTTGCTCTTTTTTCCCCTTTTCTTCTGTGTTTAGTACTTTCTTAAGTGTTTCATGTAGAGGTGGTTTGGTGACATCATGAGTTCTTAGGGATTGGATATCTGGGGACGATTTTAATTCTCCCTCACTGATGAAGCTTAATCTGGCAGGGTAGTTTATTCTTGGTTGAAATTGTTTATCTTTTAGGACTTTGAAGTTAGGGCTCCAAGCTCTTCTAGCCTGCAGGGTTTCTGTAGATAAATCTGCTGCTATTTTAATTGGTTTTCCATGGTATTTTTTCTTTTATGCCTACTTATGTGTCTAGGAGTAGGTCTTCCCATTTGTTGTCTTGCAGGGGTTCTCTGAATTTCTTGTGTTTGAGTTTTTGCATCACTGATTAGATAAGGGAAGTTTTCTTGAATGATCTCATGGAAGGTTTGTTCCAGTGTGCTCTCTGTCTCTCTTTCTGCCTCAGGAAGGCCAATTACTCTTAGGTTAGGCCTCTTGAGGTAATCACTCATCTCTTGAAGGTTTTTTTTTCTGTCTTTTTGAGCTTGTTTTCTGTGTTTTTGAGAGTTTGGTTTAGTTCTATATTTTGGTCCTTAAGCTCTGAGATTCTTTCTTCTGCTTGCGTAATTCTGCTTTCCATGCTTATCAGTTTGTTATTTATTTCATTCACAGTATTCTTTATTACTGTTATCTCAGATATCAGCTCCTTTCTAGTTTCTTCTTGAGTCTCCTCAATTCTTTTTAATCTCTCCATTAATGTCTTGATGTTTAGGTTTGTATTTTGAGACCAGTCATTCTGGGGGCTCTTCATTGTTTGCATTCTGAAGTCAGTTTTCTCAGTGTCTGCCCTCCCAGGAGTCTGGGAGAGACTCATATTCTTCTTTTGGTATTTCTTCATTTGTGTAGATTTTTCTCTCATCCTGTAGTGGCTAAAGTCCCTTGAGCTCTGCTATTCCACCTCTCCCCTCTGTTTTTGTTGCAGGCAGCTAGCCTGTTGCCTTGGAGGTCTGTAACTCTTAGTTGTCTCAGTCTGTTCAGCATAGGGAGGGGCTTTGTCTCCTATTTAATGATGTCACCATGGGAACTGAGGTGGAGGCTCTGATAGGTAGGCGGGGCAATGCAAGTCTGCCTTGAAAATGGTGGAGATGGTAGTTTTACTTTCACTTTTAGAGATGCTTGTGTGGGTCTTTAGACGGGACCAGCTGCACAGACTGCTGGTGGCACTGCTTGATCCAGGGTGCCACCAGCAGGCTGGGGTGGAGGAGAGGGTTGGGTGTTCCCTCCTCTGGAGCTGGGAGTCTCCGATAAGCACCTTACACAAGCTTGGGGTTCTGCTCCCTTACACAGGCTTGAGGTGGCATGCTGAGTGCCTCAGCCAGGGTGGGTCAGGGACTCCAGATCGCCAAAGCACCAAAGGGCAGGTGGTGGCCCTGGGTCCCTCACAGGGCACCTCAGCCAGAAATGGGACTGATATATTTGAGGGGTGGGCACCCAGAGCCTCCTTGGGTGCTGGCAGCTTGGTGCTGGGTGCTGGTCATGACGATGTAGCCAGGGAGGGAGTGGAGATCTGGGATTCGGGATTCCCCAGCCAGCAGTGATCACATATACAGTGGAACAGTGGCAGCCAGGCTGCAATATCTGGCCCTGTGTGGGACCAAAAGTTCCCCGGCTTTGTACCAGTGTGGCTGGTGATGGGCAGGGGGCTGCAGGGAGAAAAGTAAGAGTGTTTTGGGGAACTCATATTCGGAGAGTCTCACAGATCCACCTACGCCGTCGCCATCTTCAGGAGGCCCCTCTGTATTTTATTTTAAAGGCCTTTTTTGTAGTGAAAGCAAAATTGACTTTAGCATACATTTATTTGAAATAAATAAAATGTGTAAATTATGGACTCTAACATTAGACATCATCTGGTGGCATTTGCAAATAATGCATGCACATTGCCTTGCAACTACAGAAATACCACAGAAAAATAAGCTATGTTTCATTTGATTCTGGGAATCTCAAAGAGAGGCTTAGACTAAAATGAGCTGACTGAGGGACTTGGCATACCTAAGACTGAAACTAAAAAATAGATCTAGGGATTGGTATTCTATAAGCAGAAGCAGTCAAGCTACTTCTTGGTGGATCAACTGTGACTAATAGGGGAAGAAAATCCTGCCTTTTTTTTATTCTTGACTTCCCACTGACTGGCACAGTGTTCAGCAAGTTTATTAAATGAAAAAACAATATGACAAAGATGAAAGAACAGAGATAGGAAGAAAGATATAAGAGAAGGAAAATATTTTAAAAGAAACTCTATAAACTAGCCCATTTTGTGTTTTTACTTTGTTCATTTTCCCTCTAGATGGCAATTTAAGTTTCCGCTGAAAAATCACATCCCTATGTCAACAACTAAGTTAAAAGGTGTTAACCTGGGCTAGATGAAAAGGAACTATATGTTTCTACAGGACATTTGTGAAGGACAAATCTGCCTTGACACAGAAAACTAAGAAATAGGAGTAAGGCAAATAAGACCTAAATGTTTTGAGGGTTTGTGGAAGACAGCTAAGTGCACAATTCAGTAGTTCCTTCCTGCCTAGGAGGATCATCATGATACTAGTCCCCAGATGGAAGCTTAATTAATTCCTCCACTGTCAGTTGTCTACCTGTGATACTGGCATCCATTCCTAGCAAAAATAGGCAGAAATGGGGAAATATCTCCCCCTAAAACCATAACCTTCATGCCTTGACCCTCCTCTAGTGTCTCTTCTTCAGGTCTCCTCCATTCTCCCAGCAGGGAAAGTCATTGGTCACACTGGTCACTGGTCCCTTGCGATGATCCAAATGTAATTACAGACAACTCCATGGTAGCCCCATGATTCTACCAGGTGGGTGTAGGTTTGGAGGGAGAATGATGTCACAAAGAAGACAGTTGAAAGATATGAGATGGCCAATAGGGAGGTCAGATTCCTAAGAAGGTAACAGGATCATTTGGAGGGAGTTGGTGGAAAACTATAACAGCACACATGTGGCTGAGCTCTGGGGAGTTAAAATCCTGTTGGACTGAAATGTTGCATTTAGTGCAAGACCTACATAGCTTGGGGAAGTTCTAATTATTTTCCTTGGTGGTAAGATTTCTGGGATGCCTAGATCAATTTGTCTAGGTAATTCTCTAGTGCCAGTGCATAGGTAGTGTGTGATACAAGATGCCAGGAGCCCACAAGATAAACTTAAGTCAAATGCATATTATAGTTTTACCTGTTGTGGTCCCCAACCTTTAGAATTATTTTCTTTCCAAAGTTTCAGTCACTTAACTTTATAGTCTCATCATCATCTTGAACTCTTAAATACATCTTCAGTGTAGGAAGAAGAACCTAATGGGATACAGTTCAATGTTCTGTAACTTAGCATGAAGTTTCACCATTACCAAAGCCTGCTTTTTTATCGTAAGCATGTTGTTTTGTTTCAGAGACCCATCAGAGTGACCAGGACTTGTCTTATTGTAACATGTTTAGACCTTCTACCCCTGAGACCATTCCTTACCCTTTCTGCTGTCTTTTTGTTTGTGTTTTATTAATGACCAGAGTTCTTTAAACCTTTGCTTAGTACATGTGGCCTACCACATATTGGTAGATTTGTTAGCATTAACAACCAACGTTTTTGGTGCTCCAAATACTCCTTACTTTTTAAATTTTCACACCAGGGTACTACATACTTGTGAAGGTATTCTACTTTTTGCTGGATTCATTCTCATCCAAAGGCCTGTTCTTTGTCAGTTCTTGTACTATGTAGAAACCCTTTTATGCCTAGGTCTACATTTTCTTATATCAACTATAATTGAGTTGTTGTTACCCCATATTTCTGTCTTTCAGAAAATGAAATGTGTAATACATATAGCTTTTGTGACTTCTAATAAATTATGTCAAATTTTGTATCTTCTGTGTCTATAGGCATGTGTACCACTTGTACTTTTTGGCCACTATACATCTATTGAATGTTTCTCCCCAATTCTAAAGAATATTTTATAATTTTCATTCAACTTTGAATGTGCCTAATTGTATATTTGTAAATTATGTTATGCTAACTTGTCATTTTAAAATTAGAAATAAAATAATATTGAAAGATGTTTAAATATGTGGAAAATTTCAGAGTTATAAATGCTTGTGGATTTTAAGTTGGTTAGAATATAACTGTTTCAAAAATGGTGATAAAGTCTGTTTTCTTTTAACTCATTTGTTCATTTATTGTGTGGAAAGGGCTCTTCTGCGTGGTGAATCTGACCAATATGCCCACTGTCAGCACCTAAGATTTTGGAAGCAAAAACTTGATCTCTCAACCAACTCCAACAAAGCCATTAAAAACAACTGTCAGAGAGAAGAGAACTTATTTAGCAAATGGTGCTAGGAAAACTGGCTGACCACATGAAGAAGAATGAAACTGGATACCTACCTATCACCAAAATAAAAAACAATTCTAAACCCATCAAAGGCCTAATTGTAAAACCTCAAGTTATAAGACTCTTAGAAGAAAACACAGGAAACACAATTATGCACATTGGAGTAGGCCACCAATTTTATCAAGTCCCCAAAAGCGAATGCCTTAAAACTTATGATAGATAAGTGGGACCTCAACAAACTGAAAATCTTCTATACAACAAAGTAAACCATCAAGAGTGGGAAGACAACCCACAGAATGGAAAAAAAAGGTAATTATGTATCTGACAAGTGCCTAGCATCAGGATTTCCAGGGAATTCAAACTAGCTGAAAGGAAATAAAACAGCACTATTAAAAAGTAGGAAAAGGACATGAATAGACACTTCTTAAGAGAAGACATACAAGCAGCCAATAGGTTCAATAAAAAATCCTCAGCCCTCACTAGTCATCAGAGAAATTCAAATCAAAACCACATTGACAGACCAGTAAAGATGGCTATCAACAATAAATAAAACAACAGATGCTAGCATGGAAGTGGAGAAAAGTCTGCTGATTCAATGCTAAACTCCTTTGGGAATACACTCACAGACACATGCAGAATAATGGTTTTAGCTGCTATCTGGGCATCCCTTAAAATATATAAAATCAACATCACAAAATTGTAAATATTAAATTAGATTCAAAGTGAATATTTATTTAAATAGAATAAGAAATCCCTGACTACACATTTGAATGCCCAATACCCATAAGTCACAAAATCTAGGAAAAAAGTGTTTTTACCAATTAAAAATTAGTCAGTGCATCCTAAAATGTTTTGTTTCTACATTTTAGGGGCTGCACGATCTTCAATCACTTCTTCACATGTCAAAGATGTATTTCAAATTTTCTAAGAGTTAATAGAAAGATAATTCAGACACTCCTCTAATATAGTTTATTTATATTTGCTTTCTATCAGAGTCCAGAAAAGTTCTGTAGACTAACTTCTGGCTCCATTTTCCTATACTAACCAAATACTTCAGGTGTTGGGCACCATGGGACACATATGTATCAAGATTTCAGCCCAGTGATTTAGAACAGGGAGTAGGGATAATCTTGGAGAGTTAGCAATGACTTAACACAAACAAAACTACAAACCAAATTTATATACTCCACTAAACCCAAACAAAAACTAAATGTAATCCCTTTGAGCCAGATCCACTTCAATGCCACCTGGTGGGAGGAGGACTATGCAGGAGGAGAAGTCAGCAAAAGGAGTGCTCCAAAATCATTTGCAGTTAAAGTATTTCTTACAAATTTTACCAAAATATAATACCATGTATCGAAAAGGGCTTTTGTAAGTAAGGGGCCCTGAGGCATAAGCTTTGTTGTCTTCCAAAAAAACCCAACTCTGGAGGAAGGATATAACCAAAAAATGATATTATATGATCCACAAATTTCCATGCCATGGGTGATTCAAAAGTGATGTTCTATGAGGTCCTGTTCTGAGCAACTGCAGCTCCCAACCTCGCTGAATGGAGTAGAGGATGTCCTCCGAGTGTATTTTGTAAATAATATAATAAAGATGGTGATGTTCTGATACTGCCAAAACTCAAAGGTCTCCATCTTCTCTGCCTATTTATATTAGAAAAAGAATTATTTGCAAAGGGATTGTTTGCAGCATATCACTATCAATCCTCCTCTATTCATTTAATTAACATTAAACACAGCTCTTATTTTCCTAGCAAGCATAGAGACAGCATTCCATTACTGATAAAGACCACACAGTAGAAAAACTTTAATAGCACTAGCGAAAGTCTTTAACAATTCATTAAGGCATAATTCAGCAAATTCATCCATTATATGCGATGATAGTATGGTTGTGGTAGCTTGTCTGATACTTTGGAAAAAGATCATTTTTCTGCTGACTGCATTAAAAATGTTTTTGGGCTCAACAGAGAAGCATATGTTGACTCATTTTTGCCGAATCTTACTCATTGATAATGCATTGAAATATCTATCATTTTTGTGCTTATCCTCATCTTAGCAGAAACTCTAGAATCCTCCTTCTTTGTTATATCTATGCATAGCTGCCCTTACATGGAAACAGGGCTTATAACTCTGTCCTGCTCCATTACCAGAATACTCATGTCTACTACTTACTTAGACCATGCCTTACAAGTACATCTCAAAATAAACAGAACAGATTATTGAAATATTTTAGCCTTATATGAGTGCATGAGTTTGTTTCAACTGATTGAATAGTGTAAAGGCTTTTCATTAGTGTCAAAATTTCTCTTTTGCTCAGTTCCTAACATTTGTGTATAATGTACTTAAAAATTTTAAGTGACTCTGAAACATTATGTAGCTCTTTTTTAAAATGATGAAATAATTTCTCCGAGAATGGTATCTCCTCCTTGCCTTGTAAAGCTTCCCCCCCTTTTCTTTCATCTAGTTGGTGCTGCTGGAGCCTGATACACCTTGTCAAATAAGCGTTGTTCTGAAGGTCCTGACTTGGAAGGAGGAAATAAAGGCTGATTCATAGCCAGATTGTCCACAGTTCCATCTCCACTGAGTTCCTCCCCAACTTTCCCTTTAGTTATCCCAAACCATGGTTATGCTCAGTGATATGCAGAGTTACCTAAGAGGGGAGAAATATGACCTCTTTAAGATTTTCATAACCTTTCCACTCTTATTTTAATATAACTGATTTTAGGCCAAAATATATCTAATCAAAGAAGTTGAAAGCCCTATATAATTTTTGTTTGTTTATAAGTTGAAGGTTTATGGCAACCCTGCATTGAGCACTCCTAATGACACTATTTTTTCAACAGCATGTGCTCACTTTGTGTCTCTGTGTCACATTTTGGTAACTCTCACAACATTTCAAACTTTTTCAATTTAACTTATTTTTTTATTTTAAATATTTGGGGTACAATTCAGGGTTAGGTATACACATGTTCATTATGCATGTACCCTTGTTGAGGAGGTGTACCCCTCCCACCCCTGGCAGTTTCCCACTACTGTCAAACCTTTTCTTGTAGTATTACAATAATTGTTCAAGGTCCGCGCTTATGAGTGAGAACATGTGATACTCAGTTCTTTGTTTCTGTGAAAGATCACTCAGTATTGTAGACTCTAAGTCCATCCAGGGTACTGTTCATGATTTTTTTACTCTTTATGGCTGTATAATGTTCCATCGTGTATATGTACCATATCTTTTTAATCCAGTCCTCTGATGGGCAGTATGGTTAGTTCCATGTTATTGCTATTGTGAACAATGCTGCAATAAACATACGTGTGCAGTATCTTTTTTATACAGTTATATGAGTTCTTCCAGGTATATTCCCAGTAGGGGAATTGTGGAGTCATATGGAAGGTAGATTTTTAAATCTTTTAGTAATCGCCAGACTGTTTTCCATAGAGACTGTACTAGTTTGCACTCCCACCAACAGTGTAGAAGTGTACCCTTTTTGCCACATCCTCACCAGCATCTGTTGTTTTTTATAATTGATGATGGCCATCCTGACTGGAGTTAGGTGGTATCTTAGTGTGATTTTAGTTTGCATTTCTTTGATGACTAGTGAGGCTAAGCCTTTTTTCATGTATCTGTTGGCTGCTTGTATGTCTTCTTTTGAGAAGGGTCTATTCATATCTTTCGTCCACTTTGTAATGGGGTTGTTTGTTTTTTTCATTTCAGCACATTTGTGTTCCTTTTAGATCCTAGATGATAGGCCTTTGTCAGTCATACAGTTGGCAAATATTTTTTTCCCAATCTGTGGGCTGTCTCCCTGCTCTCTTGATGGTTTCTTTGGCTTTGCAGAAGCTTTTTGATTTGATGAGGTCCCACTTGTCTATCTTATCTCTTATGGCATGGTCACTTAGGGTTTTGACCAGGAATTAGTTGCCAGTTGCAATTTCCATAAGGGTGTCTCCTGCACTTTCTAAGGTTCTTACAGTTGAGGTTTTACATTTAGGTATTTGATCCATTTAGAATTGATTTTTGTGTATGGGGTTAGGTAGGGGTCTTGTTTTAATCTTCTGCCTGTGGTCAGCCAGTTTTCCCAGCACCATTTATTGAATAGGTCCTCCTCTTTCCAGTCATTGGTGATGGAGGCTTTGTCGAAGATGAATTGGGTTGAGAAATTGAGGTTTTGCTTCTGGAATCTCTATCCTGTTCCATTGGGTTTATATGACTATTCTGTACCAATACCAGACTGTTTTGATAATTGTAGCATAGTAATAAAATTTAAAGTCTGGGAGTGTGAAATCTCCTGCTTTTTTTCCCTGAAGATTGTTTTAGTGATTTTTTGTTGTTGTTCATGTTTCCATATGAATTCCTGTATTGTCATTTTTCAGGTCCGAGAAGAATGCTGCTGGCAATTTAATGGGTATTGCATTAAATCTGTAAATTGCCTTGGGGAGGATGGACATCTTAACAAGGTTGATTCTTCCAATCCATGAACAAGGAATGTCATTTTGGATTTATTTGAGCAGTGTTTTGTAGTTCTAATTGCAAATGTCTTTCACATCTCTGGTTAGAAAGATGACAAAGTATTTGATTTTTTTTTGGCTGTTTGGAATGTGTTGTGCTTTTTATTTGGGTTTCTGTTTGTTTATTGTTGGTGTATGGAAATGTGACTGTCTTTTGCACATTCATTTTACACTGTGAGACTTTGCCAAAGTCCTTTATCAGTGCAAGGAGGTTTTTGACAGATTCTCCTGGGTTTTTGAGGTATAACATCATGTCATCTGCATAGAGGGATAACATGACTTCCTATTTTCTTTTTTGGATACCCCTGATTGCCTTTCCTTCTCTGATTGCTCTAGTTAGGATTTTAAAGCTATGTTGAAAAGGAAGGATGAGAGTAGACATCCTTGTCTTGTTCCAGTTTTCAGGGGAAATGGTTCCAATTTCTGTCTGTTTAGCAATATGCTGGTTGTGAATTTCTCATAGATGACTTTTAATACTTCGAGGTATGTTCCCTGTATGCCTAGATGATCGAGGGTTTTTATCAAGAAGGGATGCTGGATTTTATCAAAAGTTTTTTCCCTGTCTAATGATATAATCATGTGGTTTTTGTCTTTACATTTATTGATGTATTTAATTACATTTATGGTCTTATGAATGTTGAACCAGTCCTGCAACCCAGGGACAAAACCTCCTTGACCGTGGTTGATGATTTTGAGATAGGTTGTTAAATCTTATGTGCTAGGATCTTGTTAAGAATTTTAGCATCAATGTTCATCAAGGATATATTGGCCTGTAGTTCTCTTTCTTTGTTGGATCTTTACCTGGTTTGGGTATCAATGTGATGTTAGCTTTGTAAAATGATTTGGGGAGAGTTCCATCTTCCTTGATTGCCTGGAATACTTTCAATAAGATTGATATCAGTTCCTCCTTGTATGTTTTGTGAAATTCTGCTGGAAAGCCATCTGGTCCACGGATTTTCTTTGTAGGTAGTTTTCTTATGACATAGTCAATTTCCTGGATTGTTATTGATATATTTAGGGCCTCAATTTCTTCTTGTTTAAACCTGAGGTGGTTGTGTGATTCAGAAAGTTAGTCCTCCATTTCCTTTCGGTTTTCAAGTTTGTTTCTATACAAGTGTACATAGTAGTCTGTGATAATCTTTTGTATTCCTTCGGGGTCAGTTGTGACTTGATATTTTGCATTTCTGATTGTGTTTATTTGGACTTTTTCTTGGTCAGCCTAGCTAGGGGACCATCAAGTCTGCTTATCCTTTCAAAGAACCAGCTTTTTGTTTCATTGATTTTTTTTGTATTATCTTTTTGTCTTCTATGTTCTGATTTTGGGCTTTTATTTTAGTGATCTGCATTCTGCTGAAGTTAGGGTTTTGGTGGTCTTGCTTTTCCAGCTCGCTTAGGTGATTTGTTTGGCTGTTAACTTGTGATCTTTCCATTTTCTTCATGTGCAT